>NW_010131498.1:10859-16943 GCF_000699245.1 Pterocles gutturalis | reverse complement strand
AGGAAAGCAAGGAGGGGGATGATGGCCAGCGTCCATCCAGGAGGGATGATATCCCAGCCCTCCCAGGGAGCCACTTTGGCATCCCAACGGACCTCCCCTGCAGCCGGGCAGAGGGGCAGTGGGGCTTTCCTCTGCTTCCCTTCTGCCTCCATCACCGACGGGCTTTATGAGCACCAGCCAGAGCCATTCCCCTGTAACCTGCTGTCAGATCCAGCCATAAATCCCAGCTTCCAGCTCATTTCTGCCACTCCAGGCGACACCCTCAAGATGAAATGTTGCTCATATTTGTGGCCACGCTCAGCAAAAGAGGTCAGACCAAAAGCATGTGGCTGGGAGACACCAGGTTTTTTTTTCCCTCCTCCCCGGGCTCCCCTCGGGTGCTGTCAGCCCACCCCTGGCTGCCAGAACCCACCAGCAAGCCTCAAGTCTATTTTTTTGCAGGGTTGAAATTAAATAAATCCATCTCTTTTTTTTCATGCTGGTTCATTTCCAAGCCAGCCCCCCGGCAAACCCACCTGCCACCCACTCAGGGCAATGAAACCACTCAAATGTTTTAAAAATAGTGTGTTAGTGGATAAATTTTGTAATCACAATATAATGGAGACTCTCTCTGGGTGGTTAAAAGATTAGGAAGACAAATGACATCTCAAAAGGGCATTTTAGCCCCAAGGCAGATCTGCGGGTCCTGGCTTGGCCATCGAGCTTTCGTGGGGGACGTTGGCCACCTCTCCCTGGCTGTTGGAGGGGTTTGAATGGTTTCCCCTCCAGCAGCCCAGCCAGCAAGCCAAAAAATGACCCTCACGCTGGAATCCCAATTTTTTTAATAACTTGAATTTCTTGTTAATTGCAAAAATTTTGTTAAAATTTAGTGTCCTTTGAAACGGCAACAATTTCAAGTAGGGGAAACAACCGCACCTACGCTGAACCACAGGCACTGCCCACGAGCGAACTGCATCTTCCAGGTGGCAAAACACAAACCCCCCCGTTTGTCCCAGCAATTAAATCACCAGCAGCACTAAAATCAGTGCGTGCACAGTGCTGTCCCTCCCACCCGTGCTGATAAACTCCCCACAGGGCCACCCACCCAACGACTTCCATAGGCCACTGCTGCTCTGGTTTTTTTTTTTAGTAGAACTTTAAGGGTTTTTTAGGATGTGACACATGAAAGAGTAGCAACAACGAGGGGGGTTAACAGCATGAAAAGCCAATTCCAGATCCTGGGCGAGCAGAATGAATTGCTCTTAAAAAAAAAAAAAAAATCTAATCAAGAACTTTTCCTTTCTTTCCCTTTTTTTTAAAACAAGGCCAGTATGTGATGTGCATAGTCTCAAAAGGAGATTTACTAGACACTGCTGTGACTAAGGCAAGATGTAATTAGAAGAGGGGAGGAACATTTATCATTTGCCAGAGTGAATTAGGTATTTCGACTTCTCAAAAGAATTGAACACAGAGGGTGAATTTTTTCCCCAGTTTCTTTCACATCTCCAATATTATTAAGTTCAGCGAGAAAACACTTGAGACAAATTGACTCATCTGAGCCCATCTCTTTATAATTGTTACACATTTTAAATTGGCTTAGTTAAATGAACGCTTCACATAGCAGTTGACAGGCTCCGTTGTCTGGATGCCGTATTAAAAATATCAGAATCAACACGAGAGCCAGAGCAGAGCTCGGGGATATTGCTTTTCCGAGCGCTGTGTATCGCTTTGGTTGAAATGCAGCATATACATATGGCTTTAAAGGTGGCTTCAGACATGGATGAAGAGATATTATTCCTTTCCTATTAATAGTAAGACTTTTTTTTTCCTCTTTTCTTTCTACTTAGCAAGAAGTTTCTAAGCTCGTGCTCTAAATGATTGGGCCACCAGCCACGGATACGTGCACAGAACCCTCCCCACGGTGTGCATTTGCCGTGCGAGCCTGCAGAGTGCAATGCCTAAACATACCATGTCTTTGCAGTCATTTGCATGGAATATATTAATCTTCACTCACAGCAGTTGGGAACCTCAAGCTGCCTGATTCTGCCCAGTTTCTAATGAATCCAGGACACGGTGCTGGAGACAGCCAGCGCGGAGGGCTCTGGGGCAGAGCTGGGGATGCTCAGCATCTCCCCAGAGCCCAGCAAATCCTTTCTCCCAGTTCATTTCCCCAGCGCTGGTGTGCACGTGAGATGTTTCACGGGTCTCACCCAAAGGCTACTGAACGGTTCAGGGAGAAGGGAAGAATTTGGATCTGTGCTTTGCCAGCGTGATCTCAGACCACATTTTCAAGACTCGAGAGCTTTGCGAAAAACCCAAAGCCAGGCAAAATAATTGCTGATACAGAAACATTTGAGCAGCTCAGGCATGCATTAGATAAGGGATCTTGTTTCTTCTCACCCTCCCCTTGGCTCGCGTGCTTCCTCTCCACATTGTTTTATCACGAACAGAAAATAACCAGAGAGAGTCAGAGAGGGAGCGCCTGCCAACTGGGTGATTTATGTTGACTTTAGAGCTGAAACCCTCGATAAAGCATCCCAAGCCTTGGCTTACTGCGAGCGGGGGCTGCACCAAAGTCAGGTACCAGCCTGCCCTCCCCCTGCCCACGGGGAGGGCAGGAGAGGAGGGGTCTGAGGGCAGAAACATCCCAGCTGTGCTGGGTGTGGGTAGGCACCAGCCAGAAACAGATACGGTGACATGGGGTCGGGCTCCCCTTCCCGTACCTACATCCACCTCTGCTGAGCCCCTGAGCCCACCCAGCCCTTGGGACAGACACAGCAAACTGCCTGCTCCAAAAAAAGGAAAAGCGGATAAAGTACCATGTACCCGGGACACCATGCTGCAGCCTGATGTAATATAAATAATTATATATAAAATAAAATACATAAATAAAATATATAAATAATAGTAACTGTCAGTCGGCTGTTCAGTGGCTTGTATAAAATCCCCAAAAGATGGACATGGAGACTTCATGTCCATGGCAGGATGGAGGGATGCATCTCTGCAGGGATGTGACTGTGACGGGTTGGAGGCTTTGGAACTTCCCAGCCCGGTTTGCTGCACAGGTAACTGCATTGGCAAAATTTTTCACAGCACCAGGATGGAAATAAATGGGTTCCAAGAGCCCGATATGTATTTATTCATTCCTACCCCAGCAGCAAGGTTTCTCCCTTATTTAAATAGCGTTTCCAAGGGCCTTGCCCTTAGTTATTTAATAAATAACCGTGTCAACACCAGTTCTGCGTCGCAAAATGAAGGGCACTCAGCGATTCCCCCGTGGGACAATTAAATAAAGAGAGAAGAAAACAAAGGATCAGCTCTGCACGAGCAAAGACCTCTCATCGCATGCGGCACCGCGGGGCTGGAAGGGAGCAGGATTTGCTCCGTCTGCGTGATGCACGTCAGGCGAACGCTGCCCTGCCCAGCTTCAAGGGCAGCAGAGCTGTCCGGGGGAATTAAGGTCTTTAAACCCATAAAATAAAAGCTCAGGGCTGATCCTGGCACTGGTATGTCGCCAGGTGGGATGGATGAGGGGCTCTGGCAGCAGCCTGGAGCTGCCTGGCCCTGCTGTGTTTGCAGGGGTGTAAATCAGCAGCGCTGCAAGGCTGGAATGGGAATTTGCTGATTTAGAGCAAAAAGCCATAGAGCCACGCAAACCATCCCGTTTTGCGCTGGGCTCAGCGACCCCCACCCCAGCACAGCCTGCCCACCTTTCCCTTTCCCTGCCTGCTTGCTCCCCCAGATCTCTGCAGACAGGATCAGGCAGCGGCAGCATCCCTGGGTTTCACACCCAGCTTTTCTAGTTCTGTTTTTTTATGAAAATTGCCCAACATAGAAGGACAGTATTTGCACTGGGAGGGTAGAGCTGTCCTGAGACACTGTCACCATTGGGAAATTGTATCCCCTTTGCACAAGGGAAGGGGAGGGAAGGGCTCCTTTAAAGTGCCTCAAAATGAATTTAATTTAGAATGGGTTTCACATTCACGTCTGATGAATTAAAACCAATGTGGTTTAACAACTATGTAATGGGTTATATATATGATCAAACAGGTGTTTGAGGTTTAGCAATTATCTAATAAGAGACTCATACATATTACAGAAGATAAACTTCAATAAATATGTTCTTAATCAACCGGAGAGCACTCAACATACAATTACTGTCCCTGCCACATCTTGTTCAAACAAGCAGCTGATTCAGTGCACGACAGGATTTTATGTGCTGCGTAAAAAATAAAAAAACCCAACATGTCTCTTGTTTGTGCTGCCAGGGTGGGGGTTGCTGTCGGAGAGGGGGTCTCTGTGGGTCCCACCCGGGAGCTGGGGCAGCTCTGACAGCTGGGTAGGAACGGCAGCAGTTGGTTATCCCCCACGAGCTATCCGCGATGGGGATCCACGTGAGCAGCACTGGCTCCTGCCCTCCGCTCCCCACGCATCCACCCAGAGAGATGGAGAGAGATGCAGGATGAAGAGTTTTATCCTGATGGATGGATTTGCTTTAGGAGGCATCAGAAGTGGAGCAATAGGCTCAACACCCATCACGATGCCTTGAGATTTCCCCTCCCGCCGGCCATGCCGAGGATCCACGCTGAGCTGTCACCTCCCCGGAGGGATGCAGAGACCCAGCCCTGCCACAGCGTTAGTGCTGCGATGTGTTGGCTAATTTGCCACATTCCTAGCTTGGGTGTTAAATCTAATTAGCACGTTAGCGCTGGCTTTCCCAGCCATAAAACAGTGGGGGGAATCTCCACCAACCAGAGACAAAGGCATGCGTTGCTTCGGCGGCTTTGCCCCATCCCTGCGCCCCAGAAAGTCGGGTTTTACCCCACATCAGGGGGTAAGCAGACAAAGGTGCTGGTGCCTTGACATCCCACCGCCAGGAAAATAAACATGGGCTGTTGTGTGGGATGGGAAAGTATCCAAAAAGCACCGTGGGGTAAGCGGAGCTCCTATTTTGTGCACAGATCTCATGCAAAAAGTTCACTGTGGGTTTGAATCATTGCTGGGACAGAATAAAATTCAACCCAAGGGGATGAAAAATTTTCACTTTTAATCACAAGGACCTTTGCACAAAGAGGTTCTGGAGCATCCCAGTGGGAGAGCGGCACGTGTCCCCCCATAGCTGCCCGGAGCCCTCTCTTTCCCAGCCCCCAATCCCTACAAAAAGCCACAAAACCATCAAGCAATGGGGCAGCCCAAAGAGCCTCCTCTGGGGATTGCAAACACCCGCAGCAACATCAAGCCAACCTCCAAAATCACATCCACCACTCCATGTTCCCCTGGGACCTCCACCCAGTCCTCCTCACCCTGCATTGGAACCGTTTGGGCTGTGCGTGGGCTGCAGAACCCCCTGTCCCCCCACACCCGAGGTACAGGACCCCAGGGACACGATGCTGCTGGCCACAGGCACGCTGAGGCGGGGAAGGCAGCGATCCCTCTTCCTGGGGAATTTTCCTCCCTCTCCCCTTGGCTGCACACGATGAGCACATTTTTAAATATAGCATTAGTGCTGTCTAATAGCCAGCTCGCTCCGGCTTGGAAATCTGAGTCGTTCTCATTGATTTCACAGCAGCGAAATGCACGGATACCAGGCGTGTCCGGGGACATGCAGCTCCTCCGGCACAGCCTGCCCCGGCTTAATGGTTTCTGCCAACACGCCGCGGCTGCGGAGCGCTCGCTCGCTGTGCAAAAGTCAGAACAGCTTTATATTCTCCTGGTGGTGCTTTTTTTCCATCATTACCAGGGCAATTTTATCGATGGCTGTACTGCTGGCTATTTAATTATTCCCTTTTAATCCCTTCAAGCAGATGAGGCAGAAAAGCAAAGGCCATTTGTGACTCCAGAGCGACGCGCAGGGCATCAGCCCGGCGGGGAGAGCAAATCCCAGCCCGGATCATGCCGCCCACCTCCCACCTCCCTGCTGGACAACCGCGTGGGAAGAGGCATGCCGGAGGGAGCAACGCTTTAAATAGAGATGGCAAAGGGGGAAAAACAAGGAGGAAGGTGTCAAGGGTGCCCCAACACCCATTTCCACCTCCCCAGGGGCACCCAAGCCCACTGCAATGGGCACCCATTGCACAAAGCAGCCAAGGGCTGAGCCTCCTTGGC
>NW_010131498.1:10223-10825 GCF_000699245.1 Pterocles gutturalis | reverse complement strand
CCCCTCCGGTTGTGCCCCAGGGAGCAACCCACGAGGCTGTCACCCCCATCACCCCTCGGGGACACCCACCAGGACCCCAGCTGACAGGCTCAGGTAGAGGGAAAACAAAAGAGGTTTGCTGCTTTTTTTAGAGCCGAACAGAGAAGTTGTACAATTTCAGCTTATAAATAATTGAAGGGCTAATGTGATCTCAAACTGAGCACTTATTAAATGGAAACGTCCCTGTTGACAGATGAATTCCTGTAAATTTTCTTCGGTTGAGCTCAGATGCCCATTTTCTGCTTTGAAGCAGATGAGGTCACCCCGGCTGGACAGCACATGCTGTGCCTGGCAGGGGCTTGGGCCTTCGTAAAGAAAAAAAAAAAAAAGATAATAACAATAAGAGTAGTAATAAAGGACTGAGATTTTAAAGGCTGCAAGATGGTGTCTGCAGGAGCTCTGCACACAAGTCCGCTGCCCCTCTTCTTCAAAGACCCAAAGATCCCCTGGGATGTCCCCAGCATAGCCCCTGTGTGTCACACCCCAGGGACCATGGTCCCAGCCACCTGGGAGGGACAGCGAGAGGCAGGATGGACCCCCCAGAACCTGGCAGTGCGGAGCTG
>NW_010131498.1:3468-9895 GCF_000699245.1 Pterocles gutturalis | reverse complement strand
GCTGCTCAGGGACCAGCATCCTCTGCCAAGGGCTGGTTTGGGGGAGTTCAGCTCCCACCTCGCACCCTCTCCCCATCGCCAAACCTCTCTGAGCCGCCTCCCCCAGCAGGCATCAGCGTGTCCATCCTGTCGGAGCATAAACCCAGCCCTGGGTCACCCACAGCCCTTTGATGTTTGAATAAACACAACCCGGGGGGTGATGGCAGCGCTGCCCTCCCCAGCAGGAGCCCAGCCCGCTCCAGCCCTTGCCCACAGTGAGAAGCTCTCAGCAAACCCGCACCATGGCACAGAGCAGTGAGATCATTTTATTTGACTGTTCAGCTTAGGAAATTTAGTCTTTTTTTTTAAACTTGCGTCTACTCCAAGTGAAAATACTCAATACAGCACAGCCATTTTTTTTTTTCCCCGAGGATAATCATCTCTGATTTGTTGCCCATATGGAAGATGGATTGGTTTTCCATACACCGGATGAGTTATACGTTTCATAAGCCATGCTGTCCATATATTCAAAGTAATATGAAATCATTCACTTACACTTAAGCTATATAGTGCACCACCATGTATTCCGAGTATAAAATTATGCCATGAACATATTTTTAAATGCTTGGTCTTTATTGAAGCCCTGTCTGGAGCTATTGCCCCCCAGAGAATGATGCTCACGATGCTCTGCCACATCCACAGCCGCTTAAAACACCCCGACCTGCCCTGCCAGCAAAGGGGCAGGCACTGACCCCAGGCAGCACCCATCCCTGGCAGAGGCAGCTTGGCTCCAGGACACATGGATTTGGGGCTGCAGAGTGCGGCAAAGCCACAACTGAATGGAGAAGGAGCCCCCTTTGCCCAGAGTCCCCCCTGAACCCCTCTCCAGCCGGGGCTCACCCTGAGCTCCGGTGTGATTTCCCACGCCTGGTGCTACCTCCCTGCTCAACCCAGGGGCATGGGGGTGCAAAGAGGCAGGGGTTCAGGTCCCCAAATCCTTGCAAATGGAGAGAGGAGAGGATTAAAGAAAAAAAATTATTGGAGCATCAGCATTAGAGAGCGGGCACAGGCACTGCCTGGCTTGGGCACGGGGCATGAAGCCCATCACTCCCTTCCCAGCTCTGCATTTCCCTGCATCGTGTCTTAAAGCCACCTAAAACACAGGGAAATAAATTCTTTGGAGAAATCTCTGGTGCCACTGCTCCAGATTATCTGCTTGTACAGGAGGCAGTTCTCAAATATTTTAAACGTATGGGCCATACGTTCTGGGAAACATACACAGTGAAAAAAAATATTGCTTCCCCATATGGGCTGGGAGAAGCCGTGGATTGCAGCGTGCGGAGCCAGATGGCCGGTAACTCAATGCAGCTGAACAAAAATCTCCCAGCCAAATTCATCCCCACCGCAACCACGCCGAGCCCGAGGGGCTTACGCCATGGTTTCACTTAGCTCCTCGCATTTGACTCCTGCAATATGTGAGTTATCTGCTCGTGAAAGTCATTTTATGATGGATAGCTGGGAATCTGGTTTCTGCAGTTGTTCCTCCTGCTCTCGCACAGGTCTGTCCATCCTCCCTGGGGCACGGGAGCAGACAGACCCCCCCATTTCTCCCACTCCTGGGCTGGGAGCAGGCAATTTGGGTTCAGAAATGCCATATTGCACCAGAGCACATCATATCCACACTACAGGCTCTCTCTCCTAGGGGTGCTGGGTGTCCCTGGGTTTGGGGCTGACCACATTCATCCACCCACCTCCTTGGCAGCTCTGGACACCCCCACCTGCAGCTTGTGGCTTTTCTTCAATGTTTTGGCGAGAATAAATTATCAGAAAAATCTATTTTCATGCTCAATTTGCCACAAAGCTCAGGTGGTGAATAATCCCTCAGCAGCCCCTGCAGACCCTCTCGACACCCACAGCAGAACCAGCCGGCGGCACAGGGCTGTGGTGGCATCTGGGTGGCACCGGCACAGCTGGGTCACCGAAACCCCTTCCCCAAATATCCCATTTGTTTCTGGGGTGTCCAAAGCCATGGTGGGCAATGGGCATCTTGCACTGACCACAGCCACAGCAGGATTAAGCAACTGGTAATTCATAAAAAGTGATTAAAATGCTCTTCGATATCGCATGAGGTTTGTTTTCGGCTATCACACCGACGGATAACTAGCTCAGGAAGGAGCAAAGGCTGGGGCTGGAACTCCCCGGGTGATGCCAGCGCCGCCAGAACAGGCTGAGCCTCCCGCCGCCTTCGAGTCACCGGCTTTTCCCTGGGAAGCCGGAGCACCCGACGTGCCACGTCCTGCCCGGCAGCTGGCTGGGAGTCACCCAGCGAGTCTCCCTGTGGAGGCACCAATCCTGCCCCTCTCCCTCCACTCTCTGCGTGTTACCGTCTTTATGAATCATTAGTCTGGAATAAGGACACCAGATGCATGCAAATGAGTCATCTGAAGGAGGTGAAAGGAAAACCAGACCAGCCACATATGAAAAATCGCTGGAACAGCAAAAGGACCGTGTACGTAAATTGTTTTATTTTGACTATGGTGAGAACGCTTTTCCAAGAATACGCCGACTCGCGGAGAAAATGCCAAGCCCAGACACGATGCTGCTCCCCAGCCAGGGACAGTGCCCTGAAGGCCACCAAACGTGATGGCTTTGCTTAATATGGGGCTGAGATGGGGTGCTGGGGGGCACAGAGCCCCGTGCGGTCCAGAATGGGCACCCTGGCACACCACGGTGCTGCCGGGATGGACTCTGCTGTTTTGAAATGGATACGGAGCGGCTCTGTGTGCGTTTGACGTGTGTTAACGCAGCCCAGACACTTGGGTGACGCCTTCACCTTAACCAAGTTAAATTTAAACGCAGCTCGGGGATGGGATGGATCCCTCGGTGCAGCCCTGGAGTGCCAGGTCCCATCTGTGCGGCACACGGGTGTTGCTGCAAAAGCAGGTCCCTGGGCTTGGGGAGACCCACTGAAACCCAGCCAAACAGCACCAGCCCATCAGCCTTCAGGTAGCTGCTGCTCGAGACGAATCAGCCTGCCGAAGGGAAGGCAGGAGCTGCGATCGCGGGATTAAAGTCAATTTGCTTTGTGACATGGATTTAGATTACTGCCTGGTTACGGTGCGATTAGAGGGGCTCAACGTCAGCCTGGAGAGGAGGGAGGGAAGGGAAAGGGAGATGCTGCAAAGAGAGCCTGGCTGTGCATTTAATGGAGAAAAAGCACAGCTCCCCTCGTTAGCCCGGCTCTGTACTGGGGCTGGGGGATTTTATGGGATTTCTTGGACTACAGAGCACACTTGCACCTCAGTGCTCCCCTGCAATCCCGGAGAAGAGGAGGGGGAAGAGCCCCTCGGTGCACGGTGCTGTGCGGGTGCGGGGCCCTGGGGACCACAGCCAGCAGAAGGGAGCTTCGGCCGTGGCAGCCAGCACCAGGCACCGCAGCTCGTCCCAGATGGTTCACATTCCTCCCCTAATCTCCAGGTTACCCAACGCTGCTCCCCTCGGCAGGAGCCAGGGGTTGTTTTCTCCCCTGCCCTCCCCAGTGTGGCTGAAGAAGCTTTTGCACCAGCCCCAGCAAAAGCAGAGGATGGGACAGAGACGGATGGGGCTCCAACACAATGCAGGCAAATGTGCCCTTGCTAAAAAATAATAGCCTTCCTCCAGCTAACAAAGCTGCTATATCAGAGCAACCTGGTCCTCCCAGTGTGTAGCCGTGGCCGGCGTGCGATGCCACGCCAGGTTTGCACACTCAGCGAGGAAGGGAACGACAACATGCCGTCCTCCGGCCCCTGCCTGCCTGCTGCAAGGCAAACGCCAGGAGGAGAGGCATTGCTAGCCCACAGGATGCCAGGATTTGTGCGTACCGAGTCTCTTACGTGGGTAAGGCAGAAAGGAAAAGGATTTGGAGCTGCAGTCCCTCCGGGTTCACTTCCCCAAGGTCTGTGTTCCCCAAGCCAGCTCCCACCCTGCCAAATGCAATCATCATCTTACGGGAGTAAGAGCGAAGAATTTGAATGAAGTAGCTTTAAAAAAAAAAAGGAAGACATCCAACAAATACTTAAGGGAACAACTGAGGAAGAGATTTCCAAAAATTCAGACGCATACGGGGTTGCTCCTGGGGGAAAGCCAGGCTGAGTGTTCCCAGGAGCCACAGCTCCAGCCCTGTGCTGGGACACCCCTGCCTGCCCCAGTAGCCTCCAGTGCCCCGGAAGGTTGACTTTACTTCTGAGTGTGCCCAGTGGTTACCCACCGGCAGGAACCACAGAAACAGCCTCGGGACATACACAGCAGCTTTAAAAAGAAAAAAAAACACAAAACCGTCACATTTCTGCAGGACAGACCATGCTGCAGCCTCCCAGTGAGCACAAGTCCCTGGGGACTGTGGATAAGCCAGGCCTAATTACCTATTTCTCTTCCTTTTTTAATTTTCTCTCCCTCTGATTCTTCATTTCTAGACCACACCACTGCTCATCCTCTGCTGTGGTGGGATCCGATGGTGTCCTCCCCGCTGGCCCCGCACATGGGATGCTCTGTCTATTGAGCACATGGGGGGGCTTTGAAACACTGACCCCCCCACAAGGCTGACGCTCCATCAGCCCCACTCCCCAGCGGTTGACAGAGATGGATGGCCATCAGCCTGCGAGCACTGAGTAAACAGGAGAGGGGCGAGGGGAAGGGACCCTGCCCTGGCTTTTTTTCACCCAGCAGCAGGGTCACAGTGGGGATTTGGTGCTTTCACTCCCGTGCCCCGCTGCCAGCCCTCATCCCCCGCCCCGCAGCATCCTCCTCCTGCATGCACACCCACCAAGCAGTCATTAAAGAGCACCGTTCACATGCATTTAAATAAATGATGCTGCTGCAATATTGATTTATCTGCACAGTTCTCTGAATGCTACATTAGTGTCCCACTAGCAGAGGGAGAAAAACCTCTCCTTCCCCCCCCCGCCAGCAGGGAGCTGCAGCCCCCCACCCTGGCAGGGCCAACAGTGGCTCTTGGGAGGCTTGAAAGGAAAGTTTGTTTTCAAGTCGGCTCAGTCCAGGTTTCTGGGTTTTCCAGATGGTTTGGCCGTCTGGGGGATGCCTCTCGATGCCTTTCACAGAAAGAGTCCTCCCTGGAATATGGGAAATGTGAACTAACGCTGAAGCCCAAAGACAGGTTACAGGAATATTTTCTTCTTTTCAAAGCAGGAGACTAAAAATACAGACGTGTCAAGAAAATGAAGGGCGGCTTTTCCCCTTCATCGCTACGGTTGTGGGATTCTTTTTATAGCTCAAATACTGATGTAAAATGAGCCTTTCCTAAAATGTCTAAAGTTAAGAGCCTGTTTCTGCAGAGGAAATCGCTGCTTCAGTGTGGGATAGTCACAGCACACAGAAATCAGGAGGCTGGAGGAAAACCAAGGGATTCCTGGGGTGGGCATCCCTGGATGAACCACGGCCTCTGAAGGGATGTGCAATATTGCAGTTGGACTAGGTGGTCATTGTAGGTCCCTTCCAGCCAAACTATTCTATTTTCCTCTATATCCTCTCTTCTCCCATCCTCTCCTCTCCCATTCCATTTCAGTATGTTTGTGTTGGTGACTGCCTCTGACGTAGCATCTGTAGATGCTCGTGGGACATCGAGACAAGCATGGGACAGGCTCACTCCAGCCACAGCATCTCCAGCAGCTCCCACCATGTGCCTGGAGAAGCACCCAAGCCACCGCCCCGTTTTGGCTGTCACCCCTGGAGTAGACAGCCCTTGCAGGGACTTTATTTTGCAGCTACAGCCCTTGGAAAAGCTCCGTTTCCACTTGCTGTTTTCAGGGAGTTTCTGCAGCTGCAGCGCCAGCCCCACGCAGAGGAGAGGGCACGCTGGCTGCCTGCTTTACACCAGAAAATCCATACATGGTAGAGAAGTTTTTAAAAGGCACAATCATTTCCATCTCAGATAGAGCCAGCACGTGACGGAAAGAATTTCACAATTGGCAGGGCAGGAGAATCAATTTAAGGTGTTTACACAATGCAAAGCTCCCAGTGTATAATTATCATTTTATAGTCAATCAATTGTAATTCTGATCCAGGAGCGCAGCACGGGAAAATTAGCAGTCAGGAGCACCTCTGATAAATTAACGAGGATTATGGAGTCTGTGTTTGCAGAGATTTTGGTCTGGCACTAGGGGAGGATTTAAAAATGGCAAAGTTTTTGCCTCTGCAGCTGAATACACCAGGGGCTGAGGAATTTAAAGCTGTTTAGTTCTGGAAGCGAAGTAGGATTAAAGCTATGGAGAGGGCAGGGATCTCTTCTGTATTTGATTAGGAGTTTTATGATGCAAAGAAGCTTTGGGGAACGCTTCAGCTCTCAGTGCACAGGATTAGACACATCACTGTATTAATTATTAGTATCAGAATAACACCTAAAACCCCCGCAGTGTGCGGAGCCCTCCTATTCAAGGCACTGAACATTTTGGGT
>NW_010131498.1:1912-3437 GCF_000699245.1 Pterocles gutturalis | reverse complement strand
GGTGAAGTGACCCAGGATCTGAGCCCACCGATGTCCCTGGGGTCTGGATGAGGTCCCTGGGAGGGATGCCTGGACCCAGTGACAGGGACCCCTTGGCCACAGTGGATCAGGGTGACCCCAAACCAGGCACAACAAGAAGCTGCTTTCCAAGGAACCGTCAGACAATGATTCAATTACCCCAAATCACCTGAGTGCAGCCACAAATCTTTCCCAAACTAAATCTCCAGTGGGGGTGATGAGTATTTCCAGAGAAGACCTTGCCTTTTAGCACTTACCCTGCAAGCCTACAAACCCGACACCACCCTTTGCCCAGCACGCATCCCTGTGACAGCTCCATGTCCTCGCCCCGGAGCTGGATGCAGCATTTCTCCCCCCGAGGAACCATTTTGCACGGGACCCTCGCGACCGTGGGGAACGGTGGTGAGCCCGGGCAGGGGGGTGCCCAGGGCACGTTTCCCACAGAGGGTTTGTCTCAGGTACCCAGCTCAGGCAAAAAGGGGACACTCAGCTCCTTGCAGCAATCTCCTGACCTGCCTCAAGTCCTTTCGGCAAGCCTCAGTCACAGCCAGGCTTGTATTGAACACGATGAGGACCAGAAACATAGCCCTTTATTTTCAAAAAGCAAAACCATCCTCAACAAAGATGAAAAACCTGCCCCTCCAAGACTCCGAATCTTTTCCTCTGGCAAAAAGAGGAATTTGGAAGCCTCAACCACAAAGGAGCCAGACAGCCAGCGGGCTTTTCCCCCCAGCCTGTCCCATCACACTCATTTCTTAAAGTGCCTTTTAGCAGCACAATTAATAGACAAAAAGAGATGGGGAAAAAAAAGAAAAAATGGGTAAAAAAAGAAAAAAGAAAAAGAAAAAAGAAGAGAAAAAGAAAGGAAAAAGGAAAAAAAAAGAAAATATAAAAAAGGAAAAAGGAAATATAAAAAAGAAAAAAAGAAGAGAAAAAGAAAGGAAAAAGGAAAAAAAAGAAAATATAAAAAAGGAAATATAAAAAAGAAAAAAAAAGAAGAAAAGGAAAAAGAAAAAAGAAAAAAGAGAAAAAGAAAAAAGAAAAAAAAGAAAAAAAGAAAAAGGGGCCCAAGCAGCAGCTGGGTACAGGAACTGTAGGAGCGATACTCCTTCATCAGCCCCATCCTTGGGGAGGATGCTCCGGGGCTGGGGACCGCAGGGAGGGGAAGCAGCTCTGCGTGCAGAGCCCAGCCCTCGCCTGTGCCCGCTTTATCATGGTAATACCAGGAGCCCAGTCTGGTGGTGATAATCTCCTCATTCTCTGCCATTTCCTCAAGGGGGTAAAGATCATGGAGCATTAACACAGCGGATGTGCACTTTGAACCAGAAGCTGTTCCCTGGGCTATAAATCACAACCTGCCACCGCCGCACAATGGCCCTGAAATTAATTACCCATCGCTGTGCCAAAGAGAAAGCGCCTTGTGCTGCCGCAGCTGCAAGCACACAGACCCTGGGACAGCCCTGGGGACTTGCCGTGCGGTGGCCGGAGCCACCGATGGTGCCCAGAG
>NW_010131498.1:0-1898 GCF_000699245.1 Pterocles gutturalis | reverse complement strand
GCCAGCTGGAGGCAATCCCTCGCTGCCAGCCCAGGGGTTTTTCGGCCATACAGCTCCTTCGAAACCGCTTTGGCCATGTGGCTGTGCCCGGGGAGGTCTGTCCTGCTCCCTCCTCAGCCCCACCGTGCTGCCAGAGCTCCAGGAGAGCAATAAAAACACCAAGTGCGGCCACAGAGCCTAGTCATTCATTTTAGGGTAAATCCTCACGGTTTTGGTCCCTGTGCTGATGCAATTAGCCTGCCCACACACCCGAGAAACCTGCTTTCCGTAGGCGTGAAGGCAGGCTGCAGAATACGGCCGGGGCTTATGGGGAGAGCAAACTTCAAAAGCAATCTCATATAGCAAAAAAGGGCAGGGAAGGAAAATTTTTTTCATTAAATCCTGCAAAACACAAGACATTTCTAGCCAATTTCAGTTTAAAGCGTCATCCGCTCTTTTTATACCTTTCCTGTCCTTTCTCAGAGGCAGAAAGGAGGAGAACAGGGAAGAGGCAGGTCCTTGCACGGGATCTCCCACAGCTCTTTTCTGGGTGACTCTCGGTTCCCGATAACAGGTCCACACCAGAGATGGCTTGTTGACAAACAGGGTTTGTTGCCTCTATTTGCCTATTGCACATTCCCTGGAAAGTCTCCCACCACTCAGGGATGCTGCTGCATCCCCATAAACATGTATTTTTCCCTCTAGCCTATTTTTCCCATTTTTAGCTGTCAGAACATACATGAGTACTCAGAGGCAGAGCCCGGGGAAGGGCTCCCTTGTCAGCCACAGAGCAACTGATATTGATGGAGGAGAGAAAGCCAAAGCCCTGCCCAGCTGCGGGGATGCTGCAGAGAGCATCTTCTAGGAAGAGACCTTTCATTTCAATTAAATCCTGTTTTCTGCTCACTCACGGTCACGCATCCGTTGGCAACCTGAGCTGACGTGACCTCTTTACGAATTATTTTTTTCCTCCAAGTGCAAATTAGACCCAAAAGGAAAACAGCAAATATAGTGAGAATGGTGCCGTCCTTCCCAGAAAGACTGCTGTCGCCTGTCCCATGTCCTCGCTTACTGCTGAGTTGGTCTGAATGATCCTTATGAGTCCCTTCCAACTCAAGATACTCTATGATTTTATGGAAGTTCTGCTGCTGGAGTAATTTTCAGGGTTTGAAGGAGCTGTCACTTCCCTCCTGGCTCACGCATCCAGGCTTTGCTACCCCCATAGACACCCAGTGACACATCAGGCTATGATGTGCCTCGAGATAACCTCCCAATGGACAGAGCGGGAAAATACATTTTTAATTAAGTGGGTTTTGGCTGAAGTTTTTATAACCCAGAATGAGAACAAAAGCTTCCTTTCAGGCAAAATAAACGTCCAATGAGGAATTTAATCAAAACCAGCACAACTTGGAGGAGGGGAAAAAGGGATTGTGCCAAGATGGTGTGGTGCTGCATTCGGAGGATGTTAGGTCCCCCAGACAGGCCACCCGGGACAAGGCTCGCATGTCCACCAGGACAGTGTGTCCCCAGCTCTCCTGCACGTCCCGTCCCACCATCCTGATTTTACAAGAGAAGAGTGACCAAACCCCGGGCTCTCTGCAGAAGCCCAGGGGGACCCAGGCTGGTCCCACGAGGGACCCAGAGCTGGTGTCATGGAGGACCCCTGCACCGTGGGGTGGCTGAGCCCCACCAGCCCTCGCCCTCCCGAAGCAGGGCTGCTGCTGCAAAGCCCCAGTACAGCAGGTGACGGCGGGGAGCCGATTCCATGCTCACAGGGACCCCACACCTCTTTGTCCACTTGACAGGATGCTTCAAGCCTCTTGTCCTATTCAGCAGGTGACCCATGCAAACGTCACTTCATCCTGCTGTAGCAAACAGCCCTCCCAAAACCCTGTAGCAAAGACCTGTCTTGAATATAT
>NW_010131497.1:7355-31456 GCF_000699245.1 Pterocles gutturalis | reverse complement strand
GCTCCCCCGGCACCCCTGCCCAGCCCCTCCACCGGGCAGATGGAGCCCAGCCCAGCCAGCCACGGGCTGGGGAAAGCAACGAAGGCGTCTGTTGATGAGCTCAAGCAACTTTGAAGTAACTACCGGTTAGGTCTGCTAAGAGACAAGGTGTTTCTGTAAAATGATGGAGACACATCTTTTTGAAAGAATTAATCTTATCTGATAATCTTTCTTACTCCCTAAAGTTTTAGAGTGGCAAATCCATTTCCATAATCACAAGCATAGGCAAACAACTTTTCAGTGAAAAGCTCAACTGTTATTAAATAGATTTATCTCATCCTTATCCTTCTCTTTAGCTGTCACACACTGACTGGCTAAACAGACAAACAACAAATTTTAAGGAAATGGATCAGTAAATTAAATTTAATGTATGCCTTTCTAATACATTCAAAACTACTTTTTTTTAAAGTATGCTTTTATTTTAAAGTCAAAAGGAAACAAAATATTGAACATCTAATATGGAAATAATAACATCCAAATTCAAAGAGACAGAGAAAGATTTTTTCAATAACAATTTCTAATATTGATATTTGTGTTTTAATAAATAATAATTTTGAAAAATATTTCCATTAATCTATTTTACTTCAAGGATTTCACTTCAATTTTATTGCTTGCAGTTAACTTAGTATACTCTGAGCCATTTCAATTCATAGATTAAATATGAATTAACTTCTAATGAAAAGCTATGTTATACAATTATGTTGTATCAGTTAGGGTTCATGTTTTATCAGTTAGGGCAGTTTGATTAATTCAGATGCCATAACTAGAGGTTCAACTTTAAGAAAAAAAGCCCCAGAGAAAGCAGGAGAAAGCCACAGGGACACAGTCCCAGAAAATTCTCCCTACTCCAAGTGAGACATTTCTGTTATGGATCATAACCTATAGTAGTAAGGCCTAAATAAACAGATGCCCTCAAAAATTTCCTGCACAATTTCAAAGACAAATCTTAAACCAAAAAAAAAAAAAAAAAAAAAAAAGGAGAGAGAGAGAGAGAGAAAAAAAAACCAAACAAACAAAAAAACCCACCCACACCACAACAAACCAGTGGGGTCAAAATCACACTGCATCCTTCTTGAGATATTAAAGCATTGCTGTAACCCAGAGACAAACTCAGTGGAAGCAAAGTCTTTCTGTAAATGGCTGCTCATACAGATTGCCAATCACTTTTAATTGAATTAATGGGTAGATATTTTACATCCAAGTACATCCCAAGTATAGCACCATAAAAATTACTGTGTATGATTCAGAAGTAACTTTCTTTTAAAATTAAAGATTTAGAAATAAAACTCAATTGCTTTTATGTATACTCATTGCTATACACACACACCCCCCCATACACATATGTATAGTGCATTTATATTTAAATAGAATATAGTTTCAGAAATATGAAGTAAGAGGAAAACAGAAAATTGGAAAAAGAGCAGAAATGTTCTGGGCCCATGCATTTAATCTTTTATTTAAAAGTTGTGTGAATAACTAATCTATTCAGACGGATGGAGAAATCGAAAGGTCGCTTCAGATTAACCTCAAAGTTTATTGAAATGAAGACTCTTGTCCTCCAAGACTTGTTCCCATTTATTTCCCATTAAAATCTTAATTTCTTTCCCCACTTTACCTGTATTTGGAGTTAGAGAAAAGCTTGTTTAAATTTAGTTCCAAAGTTCATCGTCCCAAAGAGAAGACAAAACCACAAAAGCCAGTCAGAGAGCAATGCCATCTCGGAGTTTTGGCTGGTAGGCTGCCTCCCAGGGCCCATTCTTCTTGCCTAACATAGAGCAGCTCTTGAGTTGCACTAAATTCCTGGGCAGAAGGCAACTCACCTGCCATCTGTTCCCCAGATCAGGCAATGGGATGATTGTGAAACATCAGTTTAGTCTCTTCTCCTTATGTGTGTACTGTGTGATCACTTCAAACAGAGAATCACAGAGTTTCCCCAATAAAATAAGATTTCCAGGGTAGGGAATTCTCTGGTCAGCAAACACAAGAATAAGAACATGTTTTGGTTAATGCTTCCACTGCAAAATGCACATTGATGCACTCTCAGTGTGATCTCTTGTTACAATAACTGCATGCAGGTAAGTGGTTAATATTTTTATCAGCTGAAAAGTATTTACATTTGTTTTGACTGGTTACATTACTAGTTGAACACTTCATGCGCAACTCCCCAAAGAGCCACAACCTTTCACATGTGACTATCATACCCCAAACTGATTTCTAGAAGTATTTAATGTAAACATTCTTAATTGGTTGCTTTTCTGCTATGATAGTGAAGGGCTCTGCACTTACATGGGACTGTTGAGCTCTAATGGTCACAGACTAGAAAAGGCTAAGAGGGTGGCAGTGGGATGGTCTTTTCTGCCCCCTTAATTCACCTCAACCTGGTCTTAGGGAACAAGACGTTGCTCTGAAGGTAGACAGCTGCACCGGTGGATACATGTCACCATGGACTTTCTTGCGGGGCCACAGAGCCAGTTTTAAGCACACCATTTCTAGGCAAACCTCCATAAAGTTGCTGGTTCCACCAGAAGACTTGAAAAACGACGTCAAGGTCATTACATGCTCTTATATTTCCTTTGTCATGAACAAGTGCCTCTTTCAGCTTTCCTTTGACGCAGAAGAGACAGAAAAAGGTTTGGTTTTTTTGCAATATATTGCATTACCACCAGCCTTGCCAACAAGATGTCAATAGTCCAGAGACTGCTACTGAACCAATAGAGTTATAAAGAGGTATTACTAATGCACTTCTCTCTGTGGCATCAAAGCATTTGTCTTTATGATCTAAATCACTTAAATTGTTACAGCCAAATCAGAATATCTACTTTACTGTAAAACAGAAAAGTATTAATCTTTTGGGAAATTCTGTTTTCCAGTACTCCAAATCTGGGAACCTGTCATGTTTTTCAAAGTTCTGTAGAAAATTCAAGCTTTATATTTTTACTTTCTATTTTTACTTAGCATTATTCCCAAGCTCAATCTGGAAAAAAAAAAAAAAAAAAAAAAAAAAAAGGATGCTTATCCGATATTTGAATATTTTAATAAATAATAACCACCTCTACTGCTGCTTGAAAAAAATATTTCTCAGCCTCAGTTTTCAAAAGTAAAGGAAATCAGACACAGACACCTGATTAAAAATTGTACCTATGTAAATCTGTAATAATTTAAAAATCAAAACCAGCCACTATATTAAAAAGTATTGAAAACGATAACCATTAAATTGTATTATGCCAGTAGGGAACTCTGCCACTATCCAAATTTTAATTTTTTACAGCTAAGATCACAAATATTTTTTAAGTCCCCATCCATAGTCACCTGTGCTTTCTGGTGGTGTGGTTTTACAATATTTGCACACTATCATTAATAAATGAAAAATAAGCAATAACTAGAGACTTTTTCTCACCCTCAGCATTATCCCTCTCAAACAGGTCACATCTCTGTGCTCAGAGACCTTCCATCTGTTTCAAAGCCCTTTGAACCTGGGTATCTGAACACATTCCTGACCAGTTTTGGTTAAAATGCATCAGAGTTTCGGCTTTTGATTTTTGATGGGTGAGCAACAATCACTAAGAACAAGTACTCAGGGACACACAATGTTTATTGAAGTAATTCAGGCACCTTCCACATGCGTTCAGAGTTCAAAGAGTTGTTAGTAGTTGCAGCAAGACTGGAAATAAGAGGGTGGCCCTGAGAAAGGTGAAGTTTGGATGTAGTTTCTCAGAAAGAAGACATTTGCTGGGTTTATTTGGCCATTTGCAGATAAAGTGGGTTGTCATGTTCTTATGCCATGCAAATATAATAATTAGAGTGGATTTTAAATAACATAATGGCTTATTTGGACATAGAAGCATATGAAGTATAAAGTTGCTATTCTTGAAATTGCCCTTTACCCTCCCATCTCGTCCTGCACATGAAACAGTAGTGCTCTGTTTCTAAGTTGGCTTCAAATCACTGGTGTGTTTTTCATTTATGAAATACTTTTTACAGCCTAATTGGGAGCAGTTTAATTCTCAGATTCTCAACTCCTTACTAAGCCAGTTAAAGAGTCCAATTGACTGTAACGATTCAGAAAGAGGGTCTTTTGGAGCCTTTGCAATATGTCATGTAAATTGGTGTTCAGGGACTTTAAAAAAATTATTTAAATTATATTTAACTAGAATATTATTCACATGACAAGAGTGCCATGCACATTATGACATAATGGACTGTAGATACTTAGAAGAAGTGGTCATAGTTTATGACCTCAAGGCCAATGAAGTTTTTACCCTGGAAAATGGTCCATAGCCTAGTGCATAAGCCCAATATTGTATCACCAGAGGAATTTAAGAGATCGGACATGCTCATTACTTGTTCAGTCATAGAATTCTGTCCCCTGTGCATTTACCAGTGTTCATGGATGTCCCACCTGATCTTATTATACTTATTAAATCATGCTTATTCATCATTTCCCTTTAAAGACTGGACAAACTGACTGACTTCTAGATAGAACATATCTTCAGGGGTCCATTCTGAAAGCCCCTTGTTAAAGCCAGGCAATCTGTTGTTCTGTTAGTTCTAAATAAAAATAGTAAAAAATTGTGGAGCTTTTCCTGTAAATGTAACTACCACATATTTTTCAGCTGCGGACAGTAACATAGCATGAGTTATAACTGGAAGAAAAATCATAAAAGTGTTTGTTTGGGGCTTTTTAAACTATTTCTAAAACAATTCTTTCATTATCCCCTGCACTTTGCCATGATGATTCTTACGAGATATGCTAATGTGCTACAGATAGAAGAACTTTTGCCACATGGGTGAACTCCCCAGTAAGGAGAGGCAGAACTTGTTCTGCAGATAAAATCAATACAGAGAGCCTTTCTCTTGAAGGGCTTTCAGTCCAGAAACAAAAATGGTGCCTGTAGAGTTCAGGCATTTGAACTGAATTAAGCAAGACACCGAGAGGGACTTGTGGCAGAATTTGGTGGGGTTCTGCTGCTCCAAGGTAGCAGGACAGGACTTTTGTGTTCAGTTCCCACCATTATTAATCAACTGGAAGGTTACAGTGAAAAAACATCTTAATCTCTCACTCTTCTGATTTTCTACATCCACCATCTGTGTTGTCTCATTAGATTTTCAATTCTGTGGAGCAGGGACTGTTAATATGCATTCATAGCTCCAGATCTTTACAGAGGCTTCCAGCAGAACTCATAACACAAATCATAAGAATCAGAACATTTTGCTGGGAAATTGTCTTGGCATTGCTAGTCCTATAAACAAAAGCATTCTTTATCTAACACCAAAAATGTATGTCTTGAGTAGATGCCTGAAATACAAAGGAGATCTTATATATTTTCTGTTGTGAGAATTTCGACTGAATGCTCCTCCCCAAGATGTTGATAGCAAGTCAGTCACCTACTAACTTCTCTGAGAGCAGATCTATGTCCTGTGTTTCTTTTATAGACAAAATGCTAAGACCGCAACATGCTCCATACGATCATTACAGCCACATAAAGGATTCCTGCCTAGTTTCCAAGGAGGTAGGAATTGCCTGGCAGAATTTTTGTATCATTATGATGGCAATTTTTCTTGTATCAGATACTTTTTAAAAATATCTGAAATGCAAAGAAACATGACTTTGTAGTCTTTAGTTCAAACATGCAAACATATAAATAAGCTTAGATTTCCCTTCTGTTTCAGCTGCAGGTAAAGTATGTTTACATGCTCTGAAATACTCAAAGTGCAGTCATTTTCTAAAGAAAATAAGGACATGAACATGCAGGGATATATAGAAGCCAAGGAACTTAATGAACTGTTCTGTGCCAGACTTTCTAGCCTGGCAGGTTTTCTTTATGGTGGGTCAATGGCACAGCAAAACCTGAAACACTTGGCACCTGAAAAATTTTGTTCATGTAGTACTTTCTTATTCTTCTGTCCTCCACCCTAAAATAAGAAAGGAAGAGTCAAACAGGTGATGTGGCATCCACTTTGCATTTAGCATAAGGGCTCTAGAAGACACGGCATCAGTGCAGCAAGAACAGTCATTCTGGTCTTAGTATTGCAGTAGTTATAATTCTCAGCATTGTAGTCTCCTTCTATGCAGTCACACCCAAAGATGAGATCTACATTCTTGTGTGGGTTGCATTACATTAGAGACATAGCAGCTGCGTTTATTTGCTGTTCTTACAGAAAGCACAATACTAAACTTACTGCTAAACTTTACATTAGAGACTAGAACCAGAAAGGTAATGCAAAGCACCCCCTGATCTCCTTCTGCTCCAGCAGGTGCCATTGGTGGAGCACGCAATAGATGCGCAGATTGATGCTATAACAAACTGATGAGTTTTATCAGAGAAGCATAAACTTTCTGTAAGCAAAATATTTTCAGAAAGCCCAAAGGGGCTACCATGCACAGCAAAGGAAATATTTGAGAACTAAAGAAACATTGTTCAATCTATTATTTTAGAATAGACAGCCTGGAAATGAGAGCAACTTATCTTACAACACAAAGGGCAGAATTCAGAGTATACATGTAGGTAAAATGCTAAAACTAGTCTCCTGCTTCATGAAAGGTAGCTTTTTCTCACAAGTTTGTGACTTCCTTCCATATGGACAATCACCTTAAAGTGTACCATATTGATCTGCAATACACTTTGCAAATGTCAATATCTACCTAGTCTTGTTGCCTACAGCACATGAGGAAGTAAAATGAAAATGAGTCTGGGCTTAATGACATGTAACCATCTTGGATGAATAATGTATATACGGTCAATTCCCAATACTCAGGAGACCATCAGCCTAACTTTAATGTTTGAGATAAGCAACTATATGTTTTAGATTTATCACTTGAGTCCTAATGCACTTGCCAAAGGACATTAATATTTAAATATCTAAAAACATACTATCAGCAGAAAAATAGGCAGATTTACAGTTAGGGATGTTCTCTTTGGTTAGCCTTAACAAATATATGGTATTCTGGAGAGTTTAGGAATACTACTAGTCTTTTCACCTGATTCCATTGCATGGAAGATATTTAACTTCCTATCTTGCCAAGAAACTTCTGCTGAAGCCGGCTGTGATACAATCGAGGGTCCTCTGTAATATCCCCACTGAAGTCTGGTATATGTATAGAAGAATTGTCTCAGAAAATACATGAACATGACTTCTTCTGAAGTCATGAGACCTCAAAACACAGAAAAAGGGTATAATTGAAATCAAGCATCTGTTATCAAAAAATAAATTATTTTTATTATTCTTCTTGAGTCATCCTGGAAACAGTTAAAGACATAACATAGCTCCTACAGATTGGATTTGTCTCAATCTTTGTCTTTGCTGCTGACTAGTTAATGTGGTACTAGCTGATCCATTTGGGAAATTAATTCCTATTTTATTGTTAGGACAGGTACAGAATGAGCAACACTGCATTATTTGTCTCCAGGTTGCTTGGCAGGCATTGATGCAGCTTTCATTAGGAGACATTGCCACTGTTGGTGAAAATGTTCAAATTGTAAACCTGTTTTACAATTGTCCATACATTAAGATTCTTGGTAGACATTGGTTTCTTCTGCTCCATTGCCCTCCAAGCACAGTAGAGAGATTGACTTCACATTTATAATACAAGAGCAAAGAGTGATGAGGTATTTCTTAAGATTTGAACGCATGGTAGAATAAAGTGCTCCACTATGCCATCAAGTACAAAAAGAACTTTTTTATTTTGTTTTCCCAATGTGTTGAGTATAGTTAATACATAATATACTTTCTGATAGCTGAGTGCTCTGTTCGTTAGAAGCTTAGTGTAAAGAAATAACGAGCAAGAACAAACAATTTTGATCATCTTTGGCTGCTAGCTCTAACAAATCAAGGTCTCAGAAAGTTTATAGATGGATACTTTTCTCATGAGCTCAGTAAAAAAATAAGTTTAACACTAAAAGATGGCAAACTCACTTGCCCCACTGTTTTCCCAAAGGTGCTCTGAAAGGACCTGTGAGAAACAAACGTCACAGCAGATGTTGTTGTTTAACAGCAGCAAGGAGACCGTGACTCCAGGCAATTGGTTAATCCCCCTTGAAATTTCTCAGAGATTGTTAAGGTGAACGTTTATCTAAATAACGACTGTGAACCTATACAGTAGTAAAATATTATCCAAATGATATTAAAAATATATATACATAACATATATTGAATAATATACCATTTTATGGAGAACAGCATACTTTCTTCAGTCTCCTTTTTCCAGAAGAGAAAGACTGAAGTCATCTTTCAAAGTTCTTCCTGAAGCACTGAACCAGGCCTGCAGCATAAAATTGAAGTATTTTATTTCTCCATGGACACGAGTAGGCTATTACTGCATAGAACCTGGTCCATTATGACATTTGCATCCAGTTAAAAATCATTTGTGAACCCTAATTTACAAGAGAAAATTAAACTCCCTGTTTGAAGAAGCCCCACCAGTGATTGCTGCTGGCTTAGATGCAGGTTCTACAGAAGAGTAAGCATGGGTCCAGGAAGGTGATCAGTCTTCATACATAAAAATGCCACCTAATTTATATTTTAAAGCCTTGAATTCGTATTCTTCATTTGGAGGGGAAAAAAAGGATATTATTATTCACATATTTACATATTTTATATCAAAGTACAGGAAAAATTAATCCTAACTGAAAAAACTACCAGAAAATCTCTGATTTGATGAGTCAATTAGAGATTTTAGTTACTGAAGAGAAGGTCATCTTCTCAACAATAAAAACATTTCACTGCTTTAAGATATTCTATTACTATTCTGTGATTAGAATTTTAAGTTTATTTTTTTATTTCATTTTAACATTCTACTGTTTTGTTTTGTATTGTGCCTTTGAACAAGGTATACAGATATATACAAAACATTAGTAACTGTTTTTCATGCTTCACACAGAACATCTGATAAAAGCCTTTAGCCAAGCTTGTTAAACTATTAAACGACAAATAAGGTATAAGCTGCACATATGTGACCAAATCCATTTAGTCAAAAGAGGAAAAAGCAACAAATCATTATGTCAAAGAGGAAAGATACTTCAGTTTGCATGAGACAAGGGTTTTTTTTTTTCACAAGGAAAAAAGATACTTCTTTAATATCTTAGAAAGAGGTCAATTTATGCAAAACAATGCAAAGATATTGTCTATAAATTAGACTATATTTTACAACATCAAGATGTCAGGATGTTAGCATTCACTAAGATTCTAGGACATACACCAAGTCATAAGTGATTTCTGTCACTTATCCTTTCTAGGGAAAATAATAATTTATTCTCAAGCCATCCTTTTAAAAAGTTATCTACTTTACAAAGAGTCTAAATTGGCTTTCTAAGATTTAACAAGAACATCTTCACTAGTGAGCATTTCCTATGAACTTTTATGCTACAAATTACTAAAATGGCTGAAGCCTCCTTCAAGATGTTGACATATTGAAGTGCAGGGCTATATAAAATTATTCCATACTAATTTTACACTGTAAGATTATTTAAATCAATCTAAAATTTATTGGGGAACCACTTATCCATAAATGTTTAATTTACACCAAATCTTCTGGGAAGAGATTAGCCTCCACAGCAAGAAAGATGAGGCAATATTTATTTTATAGACATTCAAGTTTAAAGACTGTTAAAGATGCATTCTGAGACCAAAAGCTTTAGTTATAGGAAAGAGGAAAGTCTGGAGTCATCTGGAAACAAATATTTGAAGGAACTACAGAAGTATTTTATAAAATAAACTGAATAAAGGACAACTGAAAATCTGTATAAAATACTGTTCTACAAAATCCTAAAAAATGTCCAGGTAGTAATAAAATACAAGAATCATAGAAAATCGAGATTGAAATGGAACATGAGAAGTTATCCAGCAAGTTCATAGAACCACAGAATGGTTTGGGTTGGAAGTGACTTTAAATATCATCTGGTTCCAACCCCCCTGCCATGGGCAGGGACACCCTCCACTAGACCAGGTTGCTCAAAGCCTCATCCAGCCTGGCCTTGAACACCTCCAGGGATGGGGCATCCACAGCTTCCCTGGGCAACCTGTTCCAGTGCCTCACCACCCTCACAGTGAAAAATTTCTTCCCAATATCTAGCCTAAATCTGCCCTCTTTCAGCTTATAATCATTACCCCTTGTCCTATCGCTACACTCGCTGATAAAGAGTGTTTCCCCATCTCTCCTGTAGCCCCCTTTAAGTACTGGAAGGCTGCTATTAGGTCTCCCTGGAGCCTTCTTTTCTCCCGGCTGACCAACCCCAACTCTCTCAGCCTGTCCTTGTACAGGAGGTGCTCCAGGGCTCTTCTCTGGACTCCCTCCAACAGGTCCATGTCCTTCCTGTGCTGAGGACCCCAGACCCAGGTGGGGTCTCATCTCATATTGTAATCTTTCTTGAATAAGTGATAGAAAGCAAAAATTGTGCATTTCTCTGAACATTTGTGCATCTCTAGCACTTTTGTATCCCTTATGCTCTCAGTATTTAGCTCAATCTGTCCATATTATTTCTAAAACTAGAAAGCTGCAAAAATGTAAGACACTGTTTATCTTTCCTTTATTCTCACTTGTTATAAATAACAAAACAAACACTGTTAACCGTAGTCATTTGGTTTGCTTATCTTCAGTGTAGAGCCCATGCCTCTATGCTAAGAACCTTATCTAGATAAAATAATAGGACTTATGCCCCTACATAGGCTTTAAGCCAAACATTTCAAGCATTTAGAAATTTTGGAGGCAAAATTCATCTCACCACTATAAAACACACCCTTTACTCCACATAAATCTCACTAGCCCAAAAGATAATAACCTTCTTCATTGCTCAAAGCCTGTAAGAGGGAGGAAAGGGAATTAGCCAGGTTTCTTGATGACCAAAGAAAGAAGTTTTAAAGAAAGCTAACGTTTCACTCACACTTTCTGTTATTTTTAGACTTGTAAGGATAAAACCCACTCTTTTCACACAGTCCAGATCTCAATACTAGAGTTAAACAAGCATAGTTATAAAGGCAAGGAACTTTTAAATAAGTTAGCTATGTTCCTAACTTTGTGAAGTCTCCTGGGTGTTCTTTTTCAAGTCTCAGGAACATAATGGATGTGTTAATGATGCTCTCATGTAGCTTGGCTGTATTTCCCTTTATTAAAGTTATATCATCCAATTGAGGATCAGTTCACTCTAAATCCCAAACCCAAAGCTCTACAATCAGTTAAAAAATATATTCAGAATGAATGGGATCCAAATTACACAGTTTGTCAAAGCCAATATGTATGTTAAAGCAACCCTCTCATTGCTGCAGGGATAAGTCAAACTTAAAATGACATTATAAATAAAATGCTTTTTTTCCCTGTATGGATCAACTATTATGTGAAATACTTCCTCTGTTCTGTAAAAGGAACAAAACCTGCTGTTTCTGTGCAAAACATGAGCGATTTCACCTAGGACAGTACAAGATGGGGCCAAAGAAGGAAAGACTATATGAACCTTCAAGTCCAGTACAGAACCATTTAAGTAGTTCTCAACTCACAAAAGAGCAAGCTGCAAAGGAAGGACCTGAAATGAGACGCAATAATTTGAGGATTTAATCCTGTTCAAGTTCAAATAAATGGAAAAACATGTTAAATTTCCTTTTTTATTTCCTACTAGAAGTTGCTTATGTCTTATGAAACCCTCCTTTGTGTTTAAGTTGGCCAGTAACCAGGCTTTCATTTTGGTGACCCTCTGGTTGGAGACTGTTCTTGTTTGAGGTCCACAACATCTCCGCCTTATTTTAAACAGAACCAGAGGTCTTTCTGTCTTCTCATGTGTGTTTTAAATAGTTACCATTGACTTACAGTTAGAACTTTCTGGTCTTTGTTTCCTTAAAGTGAATAAGAGATGTGGGGGTCTATATAAATTTTGCAGGGGTGGGGGTGGAACAAGCAAAGAAAAATTTTAATGTGGAAACAGGTAAGTAGGTAGGTAATATTATCAGAGAAAAATAACTGAAACAAAGGTATTCAATGAAAAACAAAAATTAAAAAAGAAACTGCAAAAGAATTCTAGAGAAGTCAACAAATTAGGAAATTAGACATGAACTTGTGATGAAATAAGGTAACAGAAAATCAGTTCAGCCTGCTCTGTACAGAGACTTCCTGTGATCTACCCATTCACTCTTTGTCCCTCTCTCTCATGCTCTCTCTGACTCTCTGGTAAGTAATTTTCAGACTTAAATGGCTCTTACCTAGAAAAACATCAGAAAATTGGACAGAACTAGAGAAATTTTGAAAAGGTGTTACCAGGATAGAATTGTTTAGCATACAAAACCAAAATCAAGTAGAAAAATTCATCTAGTTTAACTAAAAAAGAACAAGGAAAAGAAAAAAGATACAATTAGGTTGTCTAAGTGTACATTTACTAAGATGAAAAAAGAAGAATTACTGTCTTTGAGGAGAATCATTTATTCTGTGAGGTATAACTAAGAATAATTAGAAACAAGGATGTAGGAAAACTGGGGGCAATGCTTTTGACAAAAAGCTGCCCAAAGGTGTGAAACAGAGTCCCAAAGGCAACACCGGCATCCTATCCCCTGAACTTCTAAATTTGTCGTGGACAAAGCAATTGAAATACAGAAAACAAACTTACAGTATCAGGGAAAAAGTATCTACTGAGGAGAGGGTTGAGACATCAACTTCTTATCCTGTCTCAGTAGTCCCAGCATAGGAAGACTATCTGCATGCTAGGAAAGCCACATCCAGAGTAGCAGAAGTAGGCACATATGGAAGAGAAGAGCTTCAGGAGGTAGATCTAACACCTTCCCTCCCTGATACTCTAGGACTGTAAGGCTGAAGCACTCATTACTAGACCAAAGGCTGTGGGTAGACTGCCCCTACCATTCTGGGCCATGCACATCGTTCTCATTGGTCTAGACAGAAATTTAAACTAGTATGAAACATCTTTTTCTCTGTTAAGGAGTGTATCAGTGGTTAAGCAGTACCCTGAAGCTAACAGTTTCAGCAGCATAACATCATTTGTTTAACTTAGTTATTGTTTAATTAGATTGTAAAAGAAAAAAAAAAAAAAGGGGGTTCTGCACTTGTATATTTATCAGGTACATACTTATTGGAAGTTTTAAATTAGGCCCTTTATGGCTATGACTAATGGGCTTTCAGACAACTTCCAATGCTAGCTTGAAGCCAAGCATCCTTCCTAAACAATACATGTTATTTTTGAAGTCACTAACAGTGAATTGTCTATTCAAATAACAACCTAATATTCAGTATGAAATGACAGCAGTGAAAACAGTGTTAGCTAAAATTTATCACAGCAGATCAGCAAGGCTCAAATGTTGAATACAGAACAAGTCAGTATACAATAATTACATCCTGACAGGTAAGTCAAATTACAGTGAAATAGTTTTTACATTAGTTTTCATAGTTAGTTGCCCTCCATTCAAAAAAAAAAAAAAAAAGTGATCAGATCCTAGGTGATACAGTGCTCCAGAGCAAAATGAATGGGTTATGGCACTACAAGCAAATTTCATCTAAACTGCATAAAGCATCAAAGTGATTTAGGTAGAGCTACTTCATTCATCTGTTCGTATCTCCATATGCTCACAAGTTAATGGAGGAGTTATATGCACCATTTCCTTTGGTGAGTATATCTCCCAAATAGCTTTAATTGTGAAAGCACCCCTTCTTGAAAGCAATTTGAAAATTTATTTCATTCCAATCTACTTGATTCCATTATATTTTAAGTATATCTGTGATTTTCATGAAATATCTCATTGCGCGGGTTAAGTTAATCAAAGACTACCACATTAATGAGTAGGTCAAGCATTATTACTGGCAGGTATTTTTGTCTTTTTCTAATTGGTTTTAACTGATGAATGATAAGTCTACTCAAAGAGCCTTTATATTTTATTGCTATGATTTTTTTCCAACTCTGCTGCCTTTCCAAGTGTCACTGACTATTAACAATGGTCTCTGCACAGAAAACTGTAAAGGGCAGCTAGTGATTCACTTCAAAATATTTTCTTTTCCTTTACCAAGAAGAGATGTAATCATCCAAGTAATTGTATTTCTATTACCTCTAAATCTGCTATTTATGAAATAATTTTATGCTAAGGGACTTTTGCTGGGATTTCATCCACTTTAAAAGAGGCAAAAGCTGAATTAATTCATAGATCTGGCTTTAGTTCAGTAGTAAAAGAAGCCAGAAGAGTCCAGTTACAGAGTGCTCATCCAACTCATTGGAGAAAGTGACAAGGCGGAAAGAAAAAAGTCCAGCTCTTTCCGACTTTTGATGCAATTTCATTTTTGAGAATTGGAAGCAAAAGCCAGGCTGCAGTGATACATATTTTTATACTGTATAAATATAATTGTTCTGCAGTAAAATTCTGTGGAGAATAATTTGGCTTGTTCGTAAATACGACACCATATTGTAAAGCTGCATTTAACAGTCTCACACCACTTGACACCACACCAGGTGCTTTCTCCCATAGTAAAAAGGACATTTTTACATATTAGGTAATGGCACAGCCTCCAAGATGGATGAAGAACAGCTTTAACTAGATAGTATAGCCAAACAATCACACCCATTAAAAAAAAAAAAAAAAAAAAAGCCTTCATACATTCGTGGTATGAACCTGTCTCAGAGAGCTTTCTGACAAGCAACTGAAAGAAACCGGAATACAAACACACAAAAGAGTTTTACTTCATACAAATGGGTTTTTAAAGGACCTGATTCATTGGCTATGTACAATAGGCAGCTTCACAAATAATCTTTCGCTTCTCTCCCCTAATTTTCCATTTTTGCAAGTTAGTTATCTTATGATAATGCTACAAGCTATCATCATCCTAAGAACCATGAAGGTCTCAAGAAGGAATTAAAACATTCAAGTAAATGTAGTGCCTCTACTGAGAAAAAAAGGAAAGATGGTATCATTTCAACTGCAGGCCTGCTAGTGGGACATAATATCCATGCAGAAGACAAATGCAATAAGAATATGGAAAAAAAGGAAAATAGAGTGAACTATAACTGTAAAACTAGTGTGATAACTGTACTTGATAAGGCAGAGAAAATTTGATTCTACATGGACAGCTAACTAACAATAGAAAAGGTAAGAGTTAATAGCACTTGAGATGTATTTGACACTAATTAAAGGGAAAAGAGTAATGAACTGTGCTGAAATCAAAAACTATCAAAATGGGAGGACATTTCAAATGGCCTTCTTGAGATGGCTATTTCATATTTGCAGTAATCATTCTGGCCCACAAATATAAAATAGCTAGTTAAATTCGCTCATAAGAAAGTTAAGGTTCAGTGCAAACAAAGGGCAGGACTTCAAAATAATAGAAAAAATACAGGTTTGATAAATTAAGTTATAGAAATCCAGCAAAACTTAGTAAATAATGACAATCATTTGTGTTATGAAATGCGATCTCATCACCTGGAAAAAGCACAGTAAAGGAAAATCCACTGCATCCACCCAGTATTCAACCTCAGGATAGATGTTTGAATACAGAAAGGCTTGTTAGGGAAATTAGAGATTGCAGTATCCCAGATCAACAACTACAAAAAGAGTCTTGTTCCCTTGGGACAGAGAAATGAAGGCTGACAGTAAACACAAAAAGACAAACGTGATAGGAAGGATGTTAAATACAAGAGAGAAGGTATTATGATGTCCTGGTTTCAACTGGGATGGAGTTAACTTTCTTCATAGTAGCTAGTGAGAGGCTGTGTTTTGGATTTGTGCTGAGAAGGCAGCTGATAACATACTGATGTTTAGAGTTGCTGCCAGGACAGTCAAGGACTTTTCACCTCTGCTGGGCCAGTGTCTGCAGGTGCAGGAGAAGCTGGGAGGGAGCACAGCCCCAGTTACTAGCCTAGGATTTGATCTCAGGTTTAGTACTGATACCCAAATTGGCCAATGGTATATTCCATATCATGCATGTATAGAGATGAGGGGCTGTCCAGAAGTTTGCTCTGTGGGCCATCTCACTCTCTCTTTGGGTCATCTCTCACCCTCTCGGTCAGCTCTTGCTCTCTTGGGTGCTTGGGCTGTTATCCCTTTTCCAGGATTGTGGTTTCAGGACTCTCCCTGCTCCAGGATCCTTAGCTGGGAACGGCTTAAGCCTTGGTCATCAGATGGTGAGCAATATCACTGTGTAACCCTCATTTGTATCTTTATATATTTATATATTTGTATTTATTATTATTATTGACATTATTACTTTCAATATTATTGTAGTTTAGTTATTAAATTGTTCTTATCTCACCCCATGAGTCTATTTTCCCTTTACCCCTTTAGTTCTCTCCCCCACCCCCAGGAGGGGGGAGAGTGAGTGAGTGGCTGCGTGGTGTTTGGTGCCAGCCAGGTCAAAGCATGACATAAGATAAAGAACAATTTTTTCCAAGAGAAAGTGGATTTTAAAAATCCATTAAAATATTTAAAATAAGGACTAGTCAGTTCTTTTCATCAAAATAATTACTTTTTTAAGAAGTCTTCTGGTAGGAGAAACGAGGAAAAGCAAAAATGTTATGGTCACCATCTAAACTTACATCTAAATTAGAGTCCCTGCCCTGATAATGTTTACATGTTTACTAGGAAAGATCAGTGTTAGCATACTAATTCCTATAATCCTATTGCAATTCCAAGATTTCATTGCAACTAACTTTAAACCTCTGTAGTATAAACATTTCCCTCTCAGCTAGTTGTCTAGTTTCATCATTAATGGAGAGAAATACAAAATTCTAGAACAAGATCTCTCTGGTCAGTTTGAGTGTGTAAGAGAATTGCCCCCCTCAAAACTATTTTTTCTCTCTCTTGTCTGCCAAGAGTCCAGGCAAGTAGATCAGCTGCTGTGTAGAATATAGAAATGTATGTTTGATACATACATTGCCGGCACTGCGAGGATCTAAGGACTGAAATTGAAGGGCTTTCTGCCTGTCTGTCTTTCTGTCTGTCTGTCTCACCATTTGCAGGACACCACACCAAAATTCAGGAAAGCTGAACAGAGACAAAAGCACTTTCTTGTACAGAATCCACTTTCCTCTTTATCAGGGTATCTGCTTTTATGGCTAAAGAGCACATACTACTGTTATTTTACCCATTAAGATACTATTGAACTTGGAAGTACATTGCACCATGTATATGTCAGGGTGTAAGAGAAAGCTGTGAACAAGTGACTGAAGGCTGATTTCCACAAATCCCATAAACTGGTTTTTCTTGCTGCATTTCCAGACATACTTTCTCACTAGAGCTAAGACTTCATCATTACTTTTATAGCAAACTTTATCACTAACTTTAAGGAAGCTTGAAACCAAACCTTTCCATACCAGGAACTGCTCAACTGATTTAATTTAACAGAATTCAGGACAAACACAGCATAATATGTTCAACACGTGAGGTGCTCTCAGGAAGTAGCACTTGTTCACTATTTAAGTGAGAAAAATATTATTTTAAATGTACACAGTCTTTTAGTGTGATAGTTCTTATTTCTTGGGATGGTTCTAGGGGCTAGAATCCCCATATGGAAAATTCATTTGACCCTAAAGATTTTCCTAGGAAACGTGATCTCCCAAGTGTATGTGTGAAGATTCCAAAAGCACATTTGCAAATGTTAGCCTAAAAAGTCAAAGTAGAAGAAATTAAAGCAATGTGGTTAAAATTTGCTCTTCAACTAGTTTGAGACAAGCTCAGTAGACTGCAAAAGATTCCACAGGCAGTGTTAAAGCAATCAGGGTTAAAGCAAACCCAGAAACTATTTAACTTGACAATATTTCCTAGCTAACTTAATGGTTTTGTGTCTAGTGGATATTGGCTTTTGACATGCAGGCAGAGGACTCGTGTTTGCTGAGCCAGTTTGTCATCCTCCTGTATCACACCAGCAAATTTCAATTGGCACTGCAGGCTTCAGCACTGCCAAGTCCCACCCCTCTGATGGAAGCAATGGATTCAGTGAGAATAAGCTCAAAAAGGCTTTAAAGAAGACCAGTGACAATGATGCATTTGAGACTATTTCAACACAGTGCTACAAAACGCTGTCCCGCTGGGTATAGATAGAGGAGAAGAAATGCTCACCCAACAGAGCTGCATTAAATTATGCATTAAGCAAGCATAGCACATATGCATGCTCCAAGAATCCAACTAAGTCAATTTGCTGAAATAGGGGGTTACCATGCTTCCTCAGGAACAACTTGGGATTATTTTAGTGCACACATATGCATTTTGGGGATATAACTGTCTTTCATTGAATCTTTGTACTACGCTAGAGAGCCTTGATCTGGTCAGTGACCCTTAGTACAACTGCAATATAAATGCCAAATAAATCCTCACAATCTGTACATTTTACATGTGATGTATCAGTTAGTGGCAAAGAGGGAGTTAAGTTCAAAATCTGCCTGTGGGACACCCTTTCAAGTCTGCATAAAAGACTATAGGCATACAGATTCACACGTGCCTTGATAGTAAACAAAGAGCCTCCTTTGGTACTTTTCAAATTGTGAGTTAATTCAAAACTTATTTCAAGACAGCTGCAGCTGAGGAAGGAAGTGCAGAAACAGATAAAGAGTGCTGATGGAAGAAATGCATCCTAAAATGGAATTCTCTCAGCTGCTGGGAAGGAGCTTTGTTTAGAACTAAGTTCATGCAAACCCTGATGGCTTTGTGGAGATTCAGAGTTTCCAAAAAGGCAAGCAAGACTGAAGGTAAAAATCCATCAGAAACAAAAATAAAACCTTTTGCATATCCTCTCTTCCTGTTTCATATTACACTTTTCAAGGTTAATTTACATCCTCATTAATGCATACACATGCATACATGCAATGTTTCAACCATTTGCTAAGTAGACTTACGTCCTTCTCCATCTCACATCCTACACCTGTGACACTCATAGCAGAGCTCCTTCCAAAAGCAGAACACCTGACATGACAAGGAAGTTCATGTTCTTTTCCTTTTCTTATTCCAAAACAAATAACTAGGGTGGATTTTTTTAAATCTGTGCATGATATCTTAGGTTTTGCTAATTGCAAAATACTTTGAGCCTGAAACAGAAAGTATTAAGAGATACATTATGATTCTCAATGTAATCTCTGCAAAGGATTTTCTTGGATTATTTTTTTTTTCGATGGAACCTTGTAAATTTTATCTAGGAGGTTCATAATGTTTTCTGCATTTGTCAAGGACTTTCTTACATGTCATAGCCTAATTGGATCAGCAGGTAAGCCCCATAACTCCTATGTGTTACTGTACATTCTGGCATGCCTGGGGTTATACTGCACAGACTTCATAAACGCAATTTGTTCAGAAAACTTCAGTTAAAACATAACTGTACGCCACACAATGTCTTGGAAGCACTGGACTTGCTGTACTCATGCCACCTGAGCAGGAACACTAAGTCTAACATGCCGCTGGAGCATCAGATTTACTATGCATCTGCAGGCCACCTGTGCTGTACATGTACAATGAGCTAAATGAAAAAATATAAAACTTATTTCTTAGCCCTTTAGCCCATGGTTGTGATACTGTTGCCCACAAAATCTTGCTTGGCAAATGTTGTTTTCAACAAGTGGGGAAAGGAGACAAAGCTTTGGGTGATAATCCACCTTCTCCTGAGTATAGCAGAATGTATTGCCAGGGGGCAAAGAAGAGATGAGGACTCATTAATGTTCCTCAAATGGATGGCCTTTGTTTTTCACAAAAACACACAATCTCAGAGTGTGTTACACAGGTGAAGTTACAGAGTGAGAAAAATACAAGGCTTACAAGATTTTGAAGACAACTTCATAAGCATAGAATACCTATGCTTAAGAATTTAAGTTGCAAACAGCAGTTACATCCCTAGCACCTACCCAGTTCCAAATGAGAGCAGAGATGCCAGGGGTTACCCATCCTGTACTGAGTGACACCTGCCTGCAGCTCACGGGGACCAGAATGCCTCGGGCTGCTGCTCAGAGATTACAGTAAGGAGACTAGCCAATTTTCCTCCACTTGTCAGGGAGGACTGCTGCCTCCAAAATTGGGGCTGCAATGGTCCAAAACATTCCTTGGCTAACCCAGCTGTAAACCCGATACACACTCACCCACCTAAACACGCCATCTCAGATACCTGCTAGTGTACTTTCTTCTCTGTTATAGCACCTATCAACTCTATCCCTATTGCTTTTTGCCACAGCGTGACAGCTACCAGGACTTGTATGACTAGTTTTACGCACTGACTGGGGAGACTGTACCAACCATCAACTGACGCCTCAAATCAGCTGCCATCTGTACACTGGCACATAATAAAAGAACAGTCCCTGACAGGTAGGCATAGCAGACCTGAACATCAATTTGAAATCTTCCTGATGAAGGGAATTCTTGTATTTGAATATGCAAATTAATGGCCTAAATTTAGAAAATATCTTTATTAACTGTGCCATGTTTCTCTAACAAATCATGCCAGTTATTTAGACTTCACATTTAAATTCATTTCTTAAAATTCTTCTTAATTGAATATCTTTCTTCCTTTGGTTCTTTGTGAAGCACTAGGGCATGATGCAATTTTGTTCCATGCATGTTTTAAGCAAAAATAATTTTTTTTAAAAAAGTAAAATTTTAACTTTATTGTTTTACTGATTGTTTTCAGTTGAGGAAGCCAATCTTTCTAGAAGAGAGCATGTACACATTGCCAAAAAGTAGTTCAGGAGTTCATTAACCGATATGCGCAGGTGTAGAACATCCAATGGCTAAAATTACATTTTTAGAGGTCAACTTAATATGATTTTTTATTAGACTTTTTGAGGCTCACCCAGCTTCTAAAAGTTCGAGTTTAAGGGACTGAGGAAGTGGTCTAATCATATTTTTGGGAAGATTACAAACAATGGTGACTAAATTCCCAGAAGCTGTAAAATGTAAAAAGTCAGAAGAGACAATGCCTTCTGAGTGCACAGTAACTATTTATTTGAAAGTCAAACCACCACTGCATCAACAAGCTGTACATTTTTCTGTGTTTAAGAGAATGACAAGCGGAAATAGAAAACTGAGTTAAATGTATTACTTCCCAAGAGGCTTCTATGGCCCAGTGAGAAAAATCTTCAAAGTGTGGGCAAAAAAGCTGCATTATAACTTCCCAGTCTACATCTACACTGTACTTGCTCTGTTAGTTGCCAGGAGGGACCTAAAAAGCAGCATTCCCAAAACCCTGCTCCCAAGTTCTTATTTGCCCTGTAGCCAGCCTGGTTCAATCTCGCAGGGTGTCTATTTTTCCTTCCTTAAGACAACGCTACATCTCTTCCAGAAACTGTGCTGAATTGCTTATCTACCTGATGTCAGTCTTCCAGCGCTGTCAGACACCAGCACAAAGCCATGCAAGAAAACAGCGCAGCAGGCAGGGAAAGCCAGAGCCCATCCAAACTGCAAGTAATCCAGCCTGAGCGAAGTGCAGATGTCCTGGAGGCTTTTTCCCTAAGTGAACTAGACAGATTGCTAGGAGATACCCCAGCAGTACAGATAGTCTGCAGATTCGTTTTTTACAAGCCTTGTCCTCTGCCTTAAATACACTATCAAAAGACACTACAGACTTAACATTACTCTATTACACACATATTTTTTAAATGTTATCTCCATTTAAAGAACATGTGGACACAATTTGCAAATTGTTTTATAACTAGAAAATCCTGAGAGACTTATGGTTTGGTGGTATTGTGTTTCCAGAAATTACTAGAACTTTTTTCAGGCATACCGTGAGACATAATAGCAGTTGTGTTAAAATAAAATTGTTTTAGCTCCAAGAGACAAAGATGTCTTTTTTGTATGAAAAGTGCAAGATACCTTCACAATGCTATTGAAAATAATAAAAATAGGTCAAGTCCTGACGTCTCTGCTCAAGCAAAATTTCCACTGGATCCCCTTATGTGTTGTGGTACAGTAAATTTATTACATATCTATATACTGACTTGTTCTCAGTTTTCTTGAACATTATATATTTGAATGCATTTTTAATGTTAATTGCATTTTCTAGTTTTGATTTTGACCAATTCCATCTCACCTATAAACTATAATTTAGGAATTTCTGATACAACACATTTGAGGAGCATAGGGAAAACTAGAATTAAGCACAATTTCATCAAAAGCATTTCAATAATGGCATAAAAGGGACCTGAGACTGCCCATTTACCCATCACTGAAATGTGAATGGAACTGAGCTAGAACAGATTTTTTTACAAGCCTGTTTTAGAAACTACAATTTAATAAAAAAAAAAAAAACAGAAAAATATTTTCCAGTACCTGGAACCTGTTCTGCAGAAGGCAGAGTATAATTATTCAAATACATATTTGGCCAGTTTACACTGTTAGCCCCCAGTGCCGTGAAAAGAGCCACGGAATTGTTCATTGGAAGTTGTGAGCCCTTGTTTTTAATACATCCTCAGACACACAGCGCCTCCCACGGCAACATGCTGCTCACTGCAGCTCTGTGGCAGGCTCAGAGGGAAGAGAGCTGCCCGCCACATAAATCACCTCCCAGCACTTCCAAATTGCTGAGGTGGTAGCCCCTTCTTTTCAAGGGAAAGGAGCAGGCAGCAACCTCAAAGACCGAAAAAAAAAGGGAAAGGACATTTCCAGAGAAGAGGACCACCATGCTTTATGGTGATTTGTCTTCACCTGGGTATATTCTGGGTTATTTATGATTTTTATAGTAATATCATAAAGCAGAAGCTTCAAAACATATCAGGCTAATGTTCAGCTTTTCTGCTCACAGTACACAAAAATCAGAGATGGTTCATTCCTGGTCCTCATAATAATGCATGAGGATCTCAACAGGATATCATGTTGAGAGTACATCCAGATCTTACTCTCAACATTGCAGCTTAACAATTAAAAAAAAAATCAAACAAATAAGCTCAGTTTTCCATTTCCTGTGATTCTGCTTATTCCTTTCTTTTATATTGCTTCCTTACCAGCCCTTTCCAAACCTGACTCCTCTGCACTCCCTCTTCCTGGGCTTTCTTTCCTCCACAGGTGAGGTGACAACCTCCTTCACCATCTCTACACACCACTGGGGGTTACTCTTTGAATTACTTCCCTTTGGATTCCTCATGCTCATGCACTGTTTCACAGAATTTCGTATCTCCTCTTTCAAGAGAACTGTTTTCTAGCAGCTTTTGTGTTAGGCTAGTGACAAGTGCATGACTACTCCTCCCGCCTGTTCCTTTTCGTCGCTCTGTGTGAGTCACTGGCACAGAGCAGGCAGCTGTAAAACTGGCTGAGAGACTACTGAGGTTTTCAAATCATTTAATAAATTAGACTTCTTCAATCAATGAAACTTTAAGAAAAACAAAGAATTTGATTTTAAAACAGAATTCAGTGTTCCCAATGATACGACTATGCATCTCTCTTTGCTTTCAGAAATTATATATATCAGATTAATGCAGAAATTAGATAACTGAATAAAACTTTTCCGTTACATGTGGAGGATATCATACTTTTGCTGCATAAGAAAATAATTCCATTAATTGCTCATCTCTAGCAGTCATCATTTTCAGAGCCATGAATTTTTTACACATTATTCAGAATACTGTCAGACTAAAAATTCTGATTGATGAAGTACAAGGGTATACTTCCATTTTTAAAATTATAATTACATCACAAAACTTATTTATACTCACTGATCAAGCTTTGTTTTAAGGATGTGCACCTCTTCAGCACAGCATCCTTATTTTAAAACACATTAATTAATAAGAAAAGGGAAAATTACTTTTGTCTATTAATTTCAGGAGATTCTGGCTAGCCCTGACTCTTTTTTTGTAATTTTAATAGTGGAAAACATGTATAACAAACACTATTTTTCCTCTGCTATTTAGTTTTATTCCTTTTTCATTTATATATCATTATGTCTTATTTATTTTTACATTTCCATTTTCGCAGCTATTTTCTATCAACTCGATAGCATTATGTTCATCTGAATCCATCCAAATCATGGACAACACATATTTCTTGAGAACTGCCATGGCAGTTTTTGAAAATAGTCAAATATAGGGGTTCTGTGTTAAATGGCTGCAGTGAGTTGGTCCAAACATCTGCTATACATGCATGGCAGTGTGGGAAAAAAGGAAAAAAAAATAATTTGTTGTTTGTTTCTT
>NW_010131497.1:0-7324 GCF_000699245.1 Pterocles gutturalis | reverse complement strand
CAGGAATGCTAACAATGCAGGGAAAGAAGGTTTATATCACATTGAATCCTGGATTGAAATGGAAACTATAAATTATGATGTGTAAAAAGTGTGACCCACTAACAGCTATAAAGCTCAAAAATCTCTTCCTAGATCACTTCTTATTTCTAACACGATTGTGAAGTTTATAAAAGCTATGACATTTGTACAGAAAATAAGACCTCCCCCTGGGTTGGAATCAGGATCACAATTCATTATCTACCATCTGACAGTCTCACAACTTCAGTTTGGTAAACTGATGAGAAATCAGTTCTCCTGTGAAGAAGCCCTATGAAACAGCAATTCTTTCCTCTCTGTGAATTGTGTTGCTTCTAGCATTAGCTATGTCATTTAGTTAGACTGACAGGCAAGAGAAACATTCTCTTTCTAAGGCCAACATTGCCCCCTTCTGCTATGAAGGGGCCAAGACATGTAACTTTCTATTTCAGAAGTTTCGGGAGGGGGGGTAATTGGCTTATCAACACAGTAAGGTGAATAACCACCTCTTTACCTTACCCTGTTGCTAACAAATACTTGGAGTAGTTATTTTTAGTTTTCCATTCTTTGAATTTCCCACTCCAAAATTTTAAAACAAAATTTCCTTCCCATAAACATTTATTCCCTTTCAGATTGAAGATACTCTCTTTCTCCAGAGACCAATTGCACAGAAGAGGGTTTCTCTCCCCACATTTTCTGTATATCTCTAACGTCCACTAGCAAATGACCTATGTAAAGATATTGGAGAAACAACAACAGGAATCCACAAAGGTGTTACTTGAACGTGAAAAGAAAAATACTCATGAAGCTTTTTGAGATTTCACCGTACTAACACAAAGGGTTAGCTATTTGGGAAGTAATATTTCAACATTGGTAGCTAAAGCTATGCTACCATTTACAAGAGAAATCTTGATTTCTTGCCTCTTTTGTTGTACCACATTAAAAAATCATGCTGGGCTCAAAGTCCCCAATACCAAGTGTCATTCCACAAAAAAAATTGTCAATAAATATTTAAAAATAGAAACAAAATGGTGTTGGAGTCTTAAGAAGAAGAAGAAGAAGAAATATGGCTATAAAATGTCCATCTTCCTGACAACTGTTCTCCCACTTTCTTCCTACAGGTGCCAGAAAACATGTCTGCAAACTTCGTAAGGATGGGACTTTATCATTTTTAACACTGGGAATAAAAAAGAAAAATTCCTCTAGCTTAACTAGACTGCTGAAGAAAGCTACAAGAGAGGAAATTCAATGAAACAAAGATAATCATTGGCTTTCTTCTAAGAAGTTGATGTAGTCACCAACTGAATGTTTTTTGGTTATTTCTAATAAAACTTGATCATCCTCCTTGGGTGGATTTTAATTTAGCTAGCAACAGTAAGTTTCTCCAGTTCTGATCTCAATTGTTTTAAACCTTCTGTACCTCAAATAATTTCAGTAGGTGTAGTTACTATATGTTTTCATCTGTGCAAGTAAGAGAAGTAGGATCAAAATGTTTTGCACCTGGAATATCAGCCTAAATCCAGATACAGCATTAGATACCATTCTTTATTGAGAAATGAACATTTACAGCACCTCTAAAAACTAGGGCATTATTCTATGGATTCAAAATATAGCGTAAATTTGACTTGTGGTCACTTCCATGATTAAAACAACCCCAACTCTCTCAGCCTGTCATCATATGGGAGGTGCTCCAGCCCTCTGATCATCTTTATAGCCCTCCTCTGGACTCGCTCTAACAGGGTCATGTCTTTCCTGTGCTGAGGACTCCAGAGCTGGATGCAGTACTCCAGGTGGGGCTTCTCAAGAGTGTAGTAGAGGGGGAGAACAGTCTCCTTTGACCTGCTGGTCACGCTTTGTTTGATGCAGCCCAGGACACGGTTGGCTTTCTGGGCTGCAAGCACACGTTGCAAGGTTGTATTGAGCTTCTCATCAACCAACACCCCCAAATCCTTCCTCCCCAGGGCTGCTCTCAATCCATTCTCTGCCCAGCCTGTATTTGTGCTTGGGATTGCCCCAACACATGTGCAGGACCTTGCACTTGACCTTGTTGAATTTCATGAGGTTCACATGGGCCCATCTCTCAACGCTGTCAAGGTCCCTCTGGATGGCATCCCTTCCCTCCAGCATGCCAACCGCACCACACAGCTTGGTGTCATCTGCAGACTTGCTGAGGGTGCACTCAATCTCACTGTCCATGTCTCCAGCAAAGATGTTAAACAACACTTGTCCTGATACCAACTCCTGAGGAACACCACTCATCCCTGGTCTCCACTTGGACATCAAGCCGTTGACTGTGACTCTTTGAGCATGTCAATCCAGCCAGTTCATTTTCCACCAAGTGGTCCATCCATCAAATCCACGTCTCTCCAATTTAGAGACAAGGATGTCATGTGGGACAGTGTCAAAGGCTTTGCAGAAGTCCAGGTAGATGACGTCAGTTGCTCTTCCCTTATCTGCCAGCACTGTAACCCCATCATAGAAGGCAACCAAATTTGTCAGGCACGATTTCCCCTTAGTGAAGCCATGTTGGTTGTCACCAATCACCTCCTTGTTTTCCATGGGCCTTAGGATAGTTCCCAGGAGGATCTGCTCCATGATCTTGCTGGGCACAGAGGTGAGACTGACCAGCCTGCAGCTTCTTGGGTCTTCCTTTTTTAATAATCGGGCTTATGTTTCACCTTTTCCAGTCAGAGGGAACTTCACCATACTGTCACAACTTCTTGAGTATGATGGATAGTGGCTTAGCAACTTCATCCGCCAGTTCCCTCAGGACTGGCAGATGCACCTCATCAGGTCAAGCTCCCCACCTGTTCTTTAATGGTAACAGTTTCCAGTCCACTCCTCCAATATTCTTTCTGCTTAGTTGCCCACTCTTTTGCTGTTTACATCCTCCATCACATTGCTGAAGTCTCTAAAGGCAGAGAGTGGAAATGGAAGTCAAAGACTATTTTTAAATCACATGGGCGTTACCAAGAAACTCTCACAGCCTTATTACTACCACATGCAGAAGACTGTCATCATGAAACTCATGTTGGATTTAGGTGAGCATGAAATGAAACTCAGACTAAATGGGCTAATCCATAACCAAAGGAAATCAGACAATCACTGGATTTTAAATGTGGATTCTAAATTTTGCACATGTATCTAGTAGGTTCTGTAGTCAGCCACGCTGAACATTTCTTTGCTGGGTCTCACTCACATAGCTTGCTTCAGCATAATTGCTATTTTTTAACACACTGTACCAGAGAGTGACAGAACGGCAATATACTGAAGATGAACATGCACTACTTGAACGCAGCATAGAGCACTGAGTTAACAAAGCACAAGGTTTTCTAAGCTCTATTCTTGGAGCTGGGTGTAGGTCAGAGTATCAGTTATGTTACTTGTAAATAACCATATTGCTGAAGCTATGATGCACCAAGTTAAATACTTTAGAACAGAAACAGATCAAGATCCTCCTCATGATATAATCAATGACTTGTAAAGAAGAAATGCCATGTGACAAATGGAAATTGATTCAGTCAATTAAGAGGCAACTGGGGCATTGACGTGCATACTTTATCCTGTTTTTTCATGGGAGTAACAGAGTGAGTATTAAGATAAGATGCTACTATATGGCATATTATGCTATGATATGATCCCTAGGGTTTGTCCTCTGACCATACTAAGTAGTGCACCATATAACCTCAAGAGCTGAGGTAGACAGACCTGCACCAGTAAGTTGACAATTCAAAAAAAGATTAAATAATCAATGCTGGAAGGAAGCTAGGATAGAGAAATGTCCTGAACAATACTGCATCCCCTATATGACTGCTGGGGCTTAGGATTGGACCCACCAGTTTCGAGCCGTGCTGCTGCTCCAAGGAAGACTGCAGGATGCCTGCGGCTTTGTCAGTGCTGAGACAGGCAAAGTGCCAAAGTGTAACAGGGAGTTATTTTTTTCTAATTTCCTCTCTAAAATACATAAAGACACCTTTTTTTGGTACAAGCTTTCAGCAACCTGTCAGCATGTATAGGGATTGAAAACCTGCAACTATCCCACTCTGCTCCCTTTTGCAGTGTATGTTAGCATGACTTATCCCTGCATATCTTTTTGAATCTGAGGAAACCAAATCCTGGATTAATGTTTTTTTCTTGCACACCGTAACAACAAGAAGAAATAAAAGCTTGCATCAAGATGGATTAAGTATTTGATTTTTTAATAATGGTATTTTAATGTTTTTTTTTAAACTGGTATTAATTCACTTAATAAATATGAACATATTAAATGTCAGTACTAATGATAGCTATATCATAGAATCATATCATAGAATGGTTTAGACTGGAAGGGACCCTAAAGATCATCGAGTTCCAACCTCCCTATAATTAATAATTATATTGTGTCATATTATATATATTATAATGTCTAAGGATATGATTAATAAATTTAATGAAATCAATAATATTACTTCTGGATAAAGGTAGTAAGTTTTTTATTTTTTAAGTTTTTCTAAGTTACATGTTTCAAAACTGTTTATTCTTTAATGTCATTATAAATGCTATGACACTGTATCCTAACAATGTCTAAAGAGCAGAGCTAAGTTTGCTGCATACCACAAAAAAAGGCAAAAGAGAACACTATTCATCTTTTAATTTTGCTATGCACTAAACTTATGATAGGAATAATTGAGAACTGGGCCCAAAATCTTCATAGTGTCCGTAAGTGCCACATGCAGACATCTTTACCACAAATGTGCTGTATACAAAATTATATTTGTTCTTAATAGGTTTTCCACTGTTAGTTGAAATTGTCCCCAGATGCCTTGCACAAATTACAATCTATAATTATTTTCCCTGCAGCTGATCAAAGACAGCCCAGAGTATGTAGAGCACGTTTCCTGTGTCTTATTCAAGTACAGGAATTGCCAAAAGCAATCCCACTGGTGTTACAGCTCCACACCAAAGAAGAGGTTTCTAATCACCCCAGCAGCCACTGGCACCCTGGAGGCTGTTGCCTGTGACCTGGTACACTCTCACCTGTAGCACAGTTGCACAATGAATATCCAGAGAAATTATTTGGTCCTGAACAATGATCAGAGGCCAAGAAGCCACCTCGCTGACACGGGAACAGAGATACATGTTATCGCTTCCTGTGGCAGCCTCGTCCCCAGCAAGAAAAAAAACACAGCTGCAAGAACAGAAGAAGAAACTATCTTATGTCCTCTACCTTGGTAGCTGTTGATGGTGGAGTTTCATTTGTCAGAGGCTCCATCTACACAAGTTACATATTGTGTTTAAGGGGATATGGATGATGGGGACTTTTTAACAAGGTTCTCTCACCTCTTACAAGCTTTCTCTGTACTTGGTGTGTTTAGGTGTGCTTCTCATTCTGTTGTCTACCCAAGGTTCCCCCAGAAGTATCATCCAGCGTTCATTTACGTCACCAATGCCAACTGACCCACAGGGCTTAAGCAGAGACACCCCTTTCCTTGTGGAAACCTTTCAATACAAAGTAAATGGTGCAGTTCACAAAAGTTTACAAAAAGAGAGCTTGGCAAAAATGACCAGTAAAAACTGCACATCCACCTATTGCTGTCAGCTTTCTCTTCTCCTGCAAGTTCAGCTAATACTGGCTGGTTATGCTTGGCTGCTGGACCCTGCTTCTCATGCACCTTCAACATCATTAGCTAGCCTTCATGAAAATAAATCCAGCACCAAATGCCCTTTCTTTACTTTATGGTTCAAATCAATCCTTCATCAGTTACTCAGGTTCAGCTCACTCCTTATTGCTACATGTAATCCAGGCCATCGATTCAGTCCCTGCTCTGGAGATGCTAACGTTCACTTGGCCACGTTTAAGAGTGAGACTTACTAAGTGGGCCGCTAATAACTATTTCCATGCTTGGCTAAACCCAGTACAAATCATTAAGTTCTCAAGTGGCATGGGCTCTTTAGTCATGAACCTGAGAAATATTCACACTTTGTTGTGAAGCTCCTTCACAGATTATCTGTTGCATTTCATATACACATGCACGAAAGTATATAGTATGACAATGGTACTTTACACAGACATATGAATGGGATTAACATATATTGGACTTCTGACAATAAGAAGTCACTTCAGAATGACAGTGGATTCTGGATGAACCGACCTCTTCCCCCTTATTTTAAGGATATTGTGATAGATCCAAAGAAACTCTAACCCTTCACTCTGCAGAATTCCCCCTTCTCACGAGTTACCCTGTAAATGTGCTTCTCCAGAAGAAGTGCTGAGAAATTAGGCAGCCCATTAATTCACCTAAACAGACTAAATTCTAACTACCACGATTAAAAAGGGCAACATGGCGTTGCATTTATGTGGTGTACATGGGCATATTTCTGGAAAAGCTGCGTATTTATGTTGTGCACACCGATACATAAGATATGTGATCAAAATGAGAGAAAAGTGTGAACGTTAAGGGATGTTCTGTAGATGTTTTTGAAAATATCTCACAGTTGGCACCTTCACTCTGTAATGTAAATTTTTATGCATCAAAAGAATTAAGAGAGAAAGACAAGGATAGCATGGTAGCTTTGAAGAAAAGGGATTCATTGCCTCTGACAGGGTAATCTCCAACTAAGAATAAGGTCTGTCTAGGGATTTCAACTAGGAACACAGCACCCTCCAAAAGAAATTACTTTCCTTGCCATTCACAGCTTGCGCTGGCTGGCATTGCGCTGGACTTAGTCACCACCCCACTGCAGAAAAATGCACATGTATACTCCTACCTCCTTCATTTTACAAAGGCTTTTCTCTAAATTGGTATTAATTAGTAGAAGAAATCAGTACTAACAGTAGAGAAAGTGGCTACTGCCAGTTAGGATGATGCAATTTTAGAGGGTTTTGTTGTTTTTGGTTTTGTTTTTTTTTTTTAAATCACAAATAAAATAGTGTGGTAGAAGATTCTGGCTTTGACAATCAGGATTCAGATTATATTCAACAAGCTTTATGGTAACCCAGTACAAAGGACTTAAAAAACCCCAAGATTTTTTGACATGCTGATTTTGAGCTCTGTCCTAATACTCACTATGGCAATATATCCAATGTACGTGTGATAGCATTGCAAGTTTATGGTGAGTGATGTGTCACAGAATCATAGAATGGCCTGGGTTGAAAAGGACCTTAAAGATCATCTCGTTTCAACCCCCCTGGTGTGGGCAGGGTTGCCAACTGCTAGAGCAGCCTGCCCAGGGCCCCATCCAGCCTGGCCTTGAATGTGTCCAGGGATGGGACATCTACAACTTCTCTGGGCAACCTATTTCAGTGCCTCTCCACCCTCTGAGTGAAAAA
>NW_010131496.1:84268-99417 GCF_000699245.1 Pterocles gutturalis | reverse complement strand
AGTCCCAAAACCACAATCCCAGGAAGGAGATGAGAGCATGGGCGTCCCAGACCAAGAGCTGACTGAGAGAGTGAGACAACCCCAACAGAGGGACCACCTGAAGCAAGATGACCCAGAGCAAGAGAGAACACTTCCAGATGGACCCTCATCTATATGCTGGGCATGATGTGCATGATATGGAATAGACTATTGTCCAGTTTGGGTCTCAATCCTAAACCTAAGGTCAAATCCTAGGCTAGTAATTGGGGCTGTGCTCCCTCCCAGCTTCTCCTGCACTTGCAGACACTGGAACAGCACATAAGCTGGAAAGTCCTTGACTGTCCTGGCAGCAACTATAAACATCAGTATGTGATCAGCATTCCTCTCAGCACAAATCCAAAATATAGCCTCTTACTAGCTGCTGTGAAGAAAGTCAACTCTGTCCCAGCCGAAACCAGGACAGCTGTCTAGGGCACCTGTGCTGATTTTCTGAATACTTCCTTGCCTGCCGTTTCCCTGCTCCTGCCCAGACTCACTGCCTCCTGTCTAGCTTCTGGGAGGTTTTGATGGGGATTCAGCACCGAGTGCTGGATGGGCGTTCCTGTAGGCCTAGACAAAAAAAGCCCTCTATTTGTCTAGCTCCAATATTTACAGCCCATACTGTGGATGCTCTGAATGTGAGCTGCCTCATGCACCCGAAATCTAAACTGGAGATACAGCATCTTGGAGATGGTAAAAGAAGGGCAGTCACTGTGCCTGTTTAGGACCCAACTTATTTGTCATACTGTTTCTGAACAAAGTTTCTTTGATTTAACGTCTGGAACAAAACCATAAAGTAACATAATGCTGCACATGAGCCTCCTTTCCTGTAAGCAGCTTCAGCCCTGAAGGTGATCCATAGGGCCTTCAGCTGGCTTTGCTCAGCTCCGTTGCAGAATGTGTCACCACTGCTATCACAATCACAGAAGCATAAACAATAAGGCTGGAACAGACTTGAAGATCTGTCTGCCTCTCGGAGATAGGATCAACTCTGCCTAAGCTGTTCTTCAAAATATTTGTTTGTTCGTGCTCTGAAAAACTTCAGTGATGGAAATCACAAACTCTCCCCAGGCAATCTCTTCCAGCACTTTGCTGGCCTCACTGTTTTCCTTCCTTCGCATTGCAAACCCTCTAAAGTGTGGGAGTGATTTTCAGATGTGTGTCCTACCCAGGGAGGGGGCCTGAGCCCCCTATTTAATAGTGCAAAACTGATGCAGAGGGGCAGGAAGGGAGCATGGAGAGCAGAATATATAGTTTTGAGGGAAAGAAAGGAAGTAGTCTGCAAAGTGTTTGATGTTCACAACTTTTTTTCTAAGCATGCTTTTGAAATTTGCTTGGCTCCTAGGAAGAAGGGTAGGTGAGAAGGGAGGTGGAGGAGCCATGCTTGCTCTGAGGTCCTCTCCAAGAGGGAGCCAGCTCCTCAAAAGGAGCAAGGAGAGAGAGGCCCTGAAAAACGGGTTAGTCTGAGCTGAGAAGTGGTAGCAGGAGTCTATGAAAGCCAGACAGAGAGGGGCCCCATAGCTGGCGACCGGGACTTGAACTAAGTAAGCTCTAGAGTGTCACCTGCAAGGAAGCAGGTTTCAATCACCTGTATCCCCAGAGAGTGGGGTCTTTGTCTGCAGTGTTTGCTCTTGGTCTGGCAGCCTGGGAGCTGGTTTTCTCCCTGTGTCATACGTTCCTGTGAAAGACAAATGCAGCTGAGGGCTCAGGGGACTGCAGTTAGTCTGGGCTGGACTTGGACAGCCTTGTTGACTCAAATAGTGCCTCTCGACCAGCAGATGTACACCTGAGTACATTGCTCACTTTGGCAAGCTGAGCTAGATCCTCTGCTGCTGTGTAAATCAGCGAGTTCCCTGGAGCGACTCTGATTTGCACTGTCTGAATGTCTAGCCCATCCTTTTCAAGTAAATTCTGCAAGCAGAATTACATATATATATCTTTGTTTTTCCCCTTCAGCCTTTGCTCAGTCAACCTGCGAGCTGCTTAATCATTAAAAAACAGAAGGGGGCTGCTGCTGTTGTTGTGGTTGGACAGGACACGAAAACGTTTCGCAGACAAAGTGAGCTTTTTAATACATCAAAGTGGTCCAGGCACAGCGTTATGTCCTGCCAGAGCTCTCAGCCTCCTCAGCTCTCATTGCACACGCCACTGCCTCTTTCGGTTCGCTCCATTCTCCACCAAGTACCACTTGACCAATTAGTGAGATAAGTTTGTCTCTAGCCCAGGAGGTATGTGGACAGCCTTCTTCGCTGCATCTCTGTACAGGGAGGAATGTTTTGACAGCTAAACATGGATCTTGTTGAGCTGTCAGTTCTGCTAACTCTCCCAAGTGTCTCTTATTTATTGAGCCATCAGGCTCTTCCTGACCTCCTCAAAGTCAGTCCCGGACTCACACAAAAGACAGCACAGAAATACAGCTCGAGCGTGGCCTTCTGAGCAGGGCGAGTTTCTTCAAGCATTTGATGCCTTGAACAGTGCAGATCATTAGGTCTGTATGTCAGCGCAGTGGCTGCGCCCTCAGGCTGGCGGCAGCTGCGGGAATTCAGATTCCCTTCTTTAGTGCACAGCCTGGTTTGGCTGCCAAGATCTTGGAGCTTTTTAAGAGGCTGATGGCAAAACAGAAGACGAGGGAAAGCAATAGTATGGCTCTGAATCCAGGAAGCCCTGCATCCCCTTCTGGCTTCAGCACCGAGCAGGGGGTTTCTTCTCCTTGCTCTTGATTCCTAACCATAGGTACTTCTGCAGTACACGGCACAGTCCTCGCAGCACGACTCCCTATGCACTTGCCATCTGGACCATCATGACCACAAAGTAATTTTTCTGTTTGGCTGGAAAGTGTGCCTGTGTTGGACATGGGATCACGTACTAGATGCAGCAGGGGAAGTGGATGAGGGAGCATGTGGCATATGAACCCCATATAACCCTTCTGTCTGGGAATCAAGTGAGACTGAGGGTGTAGTGCTCTTCTCTGTGCGCCCACCCTGTCTCATGCCCCAGCAAAAACACACACGGACCTGTGTCCCGAAGCATCTGACCAATCCCATAGTCTGCAACTGGTGGGTTTTGGTTAGCATTCGATAGTTCTTGTACAAGGGACCTGATTCAGGAAAATGGGCTGATGCTGATACCTCTCATTTACTCTTGCTTTCCCTGCTCTGAGGATGCTGTGAGTCCATCCTTCTATCTCATCCACCTCCTTTGCACATTGTGCTTCCTTCAGCCACTTTCCTTCATCCAGTGGGTGCACGCAGCCCTCTCTCCGTGGGCTCTTGCCAGCTCTGGAAGCTCTTAGGCAGATGGCACTTTCTTCTCCTTTCTCTCTGCCTCATCCCATCATCTCCTCTGATGCTGGGGTCTGTCTCAAATCCCCTGCTGCACCCTGCTTTCTGATGGGTCTTCTCTCTTCCTGCCAGCACTTCTCTGTTGCCTTTGTAGTTCTGCTTTTTTTAATTGTTATATTATTATTATTATTATTTTCAATATTATTGAATACAGATCTTCACTTCTGTTCCAGCAGATTGCAAGGAGAAGATTGAGACCCTTTGAGTATAGAATAGCCATGGTGAAAGTTCCTGCAGCATTTTTTGATAGCCCATAACCCCTGCTTCTTTGCCACCCTGCCAGGATTTGGCCACCAGGTAGGACATGCCGAGTCCTCAGCCTGTGGTTCTCTCCGAGGGAAGATACTCCTCATCTCTTGCTGCCCTTTTCTCATCTCCCACCTCCCTCTGCTTGTGGGAAATTCCTGAGCAGGGACAGGGTTTCAAGCTTTTGTCTGAGTAATACTTAACTGCCCTGGACTATATTACAGGAGAATTATGACTTTGTTGAGAAATTTCTACTGCTGTGAGCCAAATGAGAGATCATTTTCATAAGTACACTGGGTGAAATAAATGATAATCTAGATGCCAAGGGCGTTTACCTTGGCCTTTTTCCCCCAAGTGCAGTATAGAATTTGGCACTGCTTTGTTCTGAAAATATTATTTCTGATTCTCATGAGGTCATTGATAGTGAAACATGGACAAGTCTCTTCTAAAGCAGCAGTGCTGCAGCTATCAAGATGATGTTCACTGGGGGCTGCAGCCCTTCACTCTCTCCTTTTCTTGTGTATTACTCCCTCTGCTCCTGATGGCACTAGTTGAATTTCACCACCTTTTTTCTTACTGCCGATATGCCCTATCCTCTACCTGACAGTGCTCAGCATCACAATAGCACCTGCAAGTAGCATCAGGTCTGCAAGAAAACTGCCCGCTCTTGGTGGACACCTCCATTTCACAAAAGGTGGGAGGGATCTTGAAGTTTTTAACCATGAGTCATTATGATCAGCTCCGGTCTGGTAATTTTGTGAAGAGGCCATTGTCCCAGCTTGGGCTGGAGCTAACAGAGAGGCCAGGGCTTGCAGGTAGAAGCGGTACCTGCGAGCTGCTGTGAGCCTCGACGCTGCCGGTCCAGGCAATTGCTCCTCGTGAACTGAATAATGCATCTTTGCAAATGGTACTTGACATGAGGGTAGATGGCTGAGCTGGAATTCAGGCCACCTAGGTATACCTGCAGAGGGCTCTTCATGAGGAGAATGACTTGTTTTAAATGCAGGAGAGCTTCAGTCTCTTAAAGGGATATAAACCAATTCAGCAACAAAACCATCTGCAGAGATGTTGTAAAATACAGAGACACTCTAACTGAGGGAGAAATTAGAGGACGGATTCTGGTCTTGACTGCTAACGTATTGTCTTGAGCTGTGTCAGTACCCTCTTGATGCCCTTCTCTACATTCTTTCACCGCAAGTCTTTGGGGTAGAAGCAAATGAGCTCTCCCTCTGACTTTGAAGAACAGCAATCTTCTCGTTATTATTTGCAAATTCTCTTTTCTTTTACGTCACTACAAGAGGTGTCATTCTGATTATTTTGTTGTCATATTTGAAGCACGCCTCAGCTGAGAGGCAAGCACAGTAGATGGCCTGGGCAGAATCCAGATGTCTGGTCTGTTAGGTTTCTGCCTTCTCTCCCCTGACTCAGTCACCTGAGACACTGAAAGGCAAATGAAGGATTATACTCGGTGCTTACACTCTCTGACGTGTTCGGAGCTCCCCATCCGCTTTCCAAAGGAACTTCTACTCATTTCATTAAAAGGGGTTGGGATCCTTCGGTCAGCACTTCAAGAAATGTGGCCTGTGCAAAGCTAGGAGAAACCCAGCAAAGCTCTTCCAGCAAAAGCATCTACACATGAGAAAAAGAGAACAGGAGATTCTGGGATCAGAATATGAGTAAAATGGAGAAATCTTCCTGTCCTGAGATAAGGAAGAAATTTCTGAGTCCAGCAGCAGTGTAATTTGCTTTTGACACGCTATTGTTTTCTTTAATATTATTCTTATCACTTCTGTTTATCCACAAAGACTGCTGAGAGGGATTTGGGGAGAGCAGTGTTTGTTTTGAGGGTGTTATAATCTTAAAAGACAAAATGTAGGCACGTGTGAGTGGAAGGGGGCACAACTGTGGGTACCAAAGATAATTAATAATCGTCATCGTTTGTACTCATTCAGCATCTTTCATTCAAGGGTCTCAGAGAATTTTGTAATCAAGAGCTCATTGAGACTCTCAAACTCTCCTGAGACAGCCAAGCGCTATGAAAACTATTTATAACAGCAGGGTGCAGGATCAGACTGGGTAAGAACATTGCTAAGAGGAAAACTTGGGAATCCTGCCCTCCAATGCTATGGATGCTGAACCAAGCATTTGCTCCAGCCTGAGAAGCCTTTTTTACTGTAATTTATACATCTAATCTTTTAATGTTAAGCAAAATTTGTAGTCTTCATTTAAGTCACTGGTGTCCTGGGAAGTGTAATGGCCCATGTCAGAGTTGACTAAAAGTGAGACTACAGATAGCAGGTTAAACACATTTGGTTAACCATTTATTTGCTGTTATAGTTTTCACATGAAAAAAGCTTAGATTGAAACCTGTCTTGGTGATGGAAAGTGATGTGATTTTAGGTTTCTTTGTGTATTAAAACAGAAACCCAATTTGCATATTTTAAGTATCTTTTCTAGCATATTCAGGCATCTGGCAAGAAAGCTATATTTAAACTGTTAATACAGTATGAATGCAAGTTTCACATGCAAAATTAGTACCATTAAAATGGTGAGATTTATTTTTCTTTTGAAACAAGTGATGCCCCAGCACTTCTGGTTTTGTTACCTGATAAGGCGCTGCAGCTGGGACAGCCTATTTTTTCAATAGGCGACCAACCTGAACCGCAGGGCAGGTGGTGCTCATTGCACAAACACCCAGTACACCCAGTCCAGCCCCCAGCACCGTAGGGTGAATGGCGGTGAGCTCCCCCAGCGCTGTGGTCTGCCGGAGAAGGCACTGCACCGGAGGGGTGCGGAAGCCTGTCGTGCAGTGAAATTTTTCATCATCTGTGAAAATGGTTGAGCTCTGCCTTTGTGAAGCGTTTTGCAAAAAAAAAAACCTTAAAAAAAGAACAAACTTCAGTTATTTCCTTGTGTTTTAGGGCTGCTTGTGGAAGGGTAGGTTTTGGAAGGAGAGTGGTTTTTTGAGTGGTTTTATTGTGGCAGTGAATTGCCTGGGCTAGTTGTGTACTGTGGGTGAGCACATCTCTTTTCATCAGTATGAATTCTGGAGCATTCCCATTTTTACTAGACGTGCCCCTGTGCTTGTCCTGTAAGGTGGGAGTGTGGCTTGGTTGGTAGGATGACCATGAGCCCCACTTTGGAGTGCCACTCGATGTGACCAGGGTCCCCCCACGGCTCTATGTCTTTTAGTAGTGCTACCTCGAATTTACACAAGGGAGCTCTGTGCAGGTCTGCAGGCTCATCATCTCCCCAGGCAAGAAGCCCTAGGTGGCACTCTGTACCCCAAGATGACAAGAAGCGAATTCAAGTCCATCTACAGCACTTCCCTGTGCAGCTCGGGACTAAGGCTTGGAGACTGTCATCTCCTATGAATGCTTAGGGCTCCTACCCTGAAATGAGGATTTGTCCTGCTGATAGTAGTAAATATAATGCTTCATTAATTAATGCTTTGAAGGCAGTCCTGGAAACCTAGAGTATTATGACCTATAGAGGAGGGGAATTGATAAGCAGCCTCTAGGGTCTTTATGGCTGGTGGTGATGCATAGGAGGACGAGAGTGCTGGAGTCTGAGCCCAGAGAGATGTCCAAGGTGAGCAGCTTAGAGCAGAATAAAGCCTTCAATCTTGAAACAAATAGATGAGTAAGATAAGGACCTCCTGATGTAATTTTATGGAGCAAACCAAGCTCTACTAGCCAAAAACATAGGGCTAAAATGATGCAACCTCTTTGTCTCTCTGTTGCTGTAATGGTGATGCCTCATTCTCCCTCCCAGTAACACCATCCAGCCTGTGCCTTGAGTTCCTGGCTTTTTTAAAAAGTGCCTAAAATATCTCGTACCAAAGCAAGTGGGGTTAATAGAAAAACACAAAACAAACCAGCCTGCTCCTCTTTTCGTATGAGATAAGCCTTGACAAGTAAAGCATATTTGTGTAACGATAGGGCCAGGAGGCCCCAGGCGAGATCAGGCGCTGCTGCACTTGTTTCTGTGTATGCATTTATGGGGCATTCAAATGTAGTGGTTTATGGGTGTTCTTATCTGAAATGTAGTTTAAATCTACTGTTTCCTGACATAACGTGTAAAAAATTTGTTACGTGGAGATCTGTTGGGTTTGCTTTTCCTAATGAGGAATGGGCAATGTTGCTCCATACAAATCCAGCTCATCTCCTGTTAGCTCGGAATATATAAACAAACCACAGTGTCCAGCAGAAAGGACACTCTCTGTAATAGAAGTGGAAGCTCTCATTTACCACAGTCATGCTCAATGCAGAAGCAAGCAGCAGATAGTGGTGTTTTTAATCCAACTTTTATAACACCTGTCAAAAATAACCAGCCCTTCCAGATTCAAAACATTAGTGAGAACGTGAAGAATAGCCAGAAATGCTACTTAGTCTGCTTGCATATAATAGAATACAAACAATCCATGGACAAAACAGTCATGCTCATTTATTATTGATGATTAATAAAACACTCTGTGGAGTCACATCACAGAAGCTTTGCAGGCACTGATTAATTAAGAGAGAAATATTGATAAACCCATTTTATAGAGTAATTAGGGTGCATGTACGGTGATCCTATTGAATTCAGTATCAATACACAGAGACTAAGATTTTGTTTTCATTATTATAAGCTAAAACCTGGGCTCCAGAGAGTCAAAACGGGCACCTGTATGAGCAGCCTGATTTTCAGAAGTCCTGGGAACTTCTCAGCTATTTAATGGTTTTGCATTCTGGCTCTATTATCTTCCTTTTAAAACTATCAGACAAGATACCTCCTCTTCCACCTCTCTGCATCCCATTTTCACAATGTAAGAAAAAGAAATATTTGGGCAAAATTGCAGGCTGTGGAGTTAAAATAGAGAAAAAATATTTTTATTATTATTATTGCTCAAATTCTGTGTAATTTACAGTTACAAGAGATCATAGAAATTAAGAACTCAGCAGGATTAGAATAGACTGGGAGTGTGCACGGATAGCTAAGCGAGGATGCAGTTACAATAATGAAATTGAAAAATAAAGAAAAATATCCTCTAGAGCTTTGAAGTAGTTACCAAAGTGTCCTATCTCAAAGCAAGCCAGTGTTTGACAAGCGAGGGCTCTGCTGCCAGAACTGCCCATTCTGGAGTGCTGGTTTGCTGCGGGAAGCGCTGGCCGGGCAGGTGGGCAGCGAAGGAACTGGTGGCTTGTCCTGCTCCGGCACATCCCACAGGAGACCTTGCTCCTACCAGACTTGTGATTTCGGGCTGCTGGTGTGGGTGGGAGATCAGTGGCTGTCAGTGGGTATCTCCTCGGGCAGGGCAGCTTGTTCAAAGGATCTCAATGAATTATTCTCTGCCCAGGAGTGAACCCAGGAGTGCGCGTGTCACAGGGAATCCGGGCAGAATCGTCTTTTCAGGAATCTGTATGTACTCTGGCAGCTGTAACTTTTCACTGGGAAAATAAATCAAGAATTAAAATATTTTTTTTCCAGTGCATCTCCTCTGTAGGAGACATCAGTTGGCCTTAATTATAAACTGAATTACAGCTGCAGGCAATCTTGATATTTCTTTGGGAGCTCGACTCATGAAAGATGTGGCACCATGCAGGACTTTTTTGGTCTGAAAGTTTGCGATTGTTTTGGACAGTCAATAACTTAAATGAAAAAGTATGGTCTTTGTCAGGCCATTGAATAAAAAATGTGCTGCGATGCTATTTAACTGTTTATTGAACTGATGATCAGTTCTGGTGAGTGAAGTGAAAGGGAAGCGCTAACTTTATGCAGATGAATGAGAAGAAAAAAATGAAAGGGAAAGTAAGTATCAGTGAAAGATGTTTCTGGCTCCCTTTCAATTCCAAATTGGGCTAATTCTACCTTCTGAAAAGAAGATAGTTTCCACGTTTCTGTAATTGGGAACACATAATTGAAGTTATTTTCTCTCGGAGAGAAGTAGTTTCTTCTACAACATTTGCAAATGGACAAGAAAAATGACCACATACAGTTCACTCTGAATGATGGTGCATTCATCACAGCATCATCTTCGGATAGCTTTGCAGATTTTGCGCTGTGGTTTTTACCCATTTGGGTAAAAATTTGTATGTGGATGGGGAAGGTTCCCGTTGGTGAATGCACCGCACTAACTGCAGAGCCGTTCCATCAGAGACAGCTGATCACCAGCGAGCTCTGGAGTAGAAAACATGCACCAGAGAAGCACTGAAACAAATCTCAACTTCGTGAACCAAAATAATCATGCAGTGATTCCATGCGACTGCTTCTTTTGACCTGACTTTTTAGGAACTGAACTTTAATGAGGAAGATGAGCCAGATGTTGTTGCAGTGCTTTCAGAGCAGCACAAGCGATTAACTCATTTCCTTTTGATTTGTAGCATGAAGATATCTTCTGCCATGGGGTTTAACCCTGGGAATGCTGGAGTTTTCCTACACATCCTATTAACTGAGCATGCAAGACAGTGTTTATTCATTAACGCAATTGCAACTGCACATGCAACTGCCTTCATCGTGTTCTTTCCTGAGGTTCCTCAGTATTTGATGGGAGAAGCAAAGGTTGGAGTCGGGTGCTCTTGCTCCCAAAGCATGGTCCCTCCTGCTGGCTTTTTGCTGACCAAGGCTCTTTTCCATTTTCATCTGTCAGTTTATCATCCCTGATGTTGCTGTGGTTAGCCAGGCAAGAGTGGTGCTCAGGGAATTTGGGAGGTCTGTGGAATTCAGCACAGACCCCACCTTTGAGCTGTGTGTCGCTCAGGAAGAGTGTATTTGTGTGCATTGAGGCATCGTGGAGAGAAGAGAATGCATGAAGATAACCGTGGGAGATTAGACAGCAAATTGGATTTCTAGACAGCCTTGATCATTGTACAGATCAGGAGAAAATAGAGGAAGTTTAATAAACAACAACACGACTGTTTTGTAAGGAAAGCCAGAATTATATTTTTATCCTGACCTAACAAAGGAGGAGGAAGGAAACTGTTTTGCTGAAACAAGCATTTTAGATGGGACTAAAGATACACTTTTCTCTCTACGTTTGTGTGCGTGCATGTCCCAGCAAACTCAACAGCATGTTCATATGCATGAAATGTATTTTCTTGGAGGCACATAGTCAGCATGTGCCACGCGAGGAGGAGAAAGATGTGCCTAGCACTGCTTAAATATTGGTCAAAAAGGCATAGCGTTTTAGTCGAAATAAGTTCAAGCATCTCATAATGTTGTGGTTGGTATTTGTTGTTTTTGCTGACATTGGGTACTGGATGAGAAATCTGCCTGGTTTGGAAAAGTGCAATGTAGATAAAATAGGAGAGCAGCTTATTTATTGTGTGTAAGAGGCAACGTAGCCTCAAAAAACAGAGGAATTCAGACAGAACTGGAACTCTGCAGATTTTGGTCTTTCATTTTAAATGGCACAGCCCAAGCCCTTCCCGAAACGGGCACAAGTGGGGCCCCCAGTCCAGAGGGGTGAGAAGCCAGCGTGGTGGAGAGGGAGAGGCTTCACACACCGCCTGCATGGGTTGTCCTGCCGAAACCCGGCTGGTGTAGCCTGCAGATGCTGTGGCTTTGGGTCGGAGAGTGGCCGGTGGAGGTTTGCCACCTTCTCTTTTGGCCCAAGTTGTAAAGCAGTGTTTGAGATTATGTGTGGACAGAGCCCAGCAGAGGAGGCTGGAGCATGGTCCTTCCACCCATTTATGCCACACTGGTGATTGCTAATGGGGGAAACGTAGGGATGAAGGCCATCATCAGCTTCGGGCTGTACTTTTTTCTCTGTGGAAGGTCTAGGGAAGGAGTCTCAGTTGCTGGGGTGGCAATGATCATTCCTTTCTGCATGGAAACTGAAATAGGTACAATAGATGGAATAATGTTTTAAGAGGCTCAGTTGCCAGATTGATTTCTCAAGCTAATAAATCCTTGGCTGCACTTGGTGTGTTAAAATATATGTTCAGGCGAGATTCACGATCAGCTCTTAGGAACAAGAGCAAAGGAAAAAATAGGTTGTTCCAAGATTAAATGCTTTACATTTGGCACCTTTAATTGGCTTATTAATAAAACTTTTTTTTTTGGGGGGTTATACTATTTATTATTTCTAATGAAATAGTTGTCAACTAGCCTTCTAAAAACAGCCACAAAGTATTGGCCAAGGGCGTCTGGGTGTGCTGGGTCAAGTACCTGTCTGTAAAGCTCCCTGTCACGTGAGTGGCCTTATCCCCACCAGAATGATATATCCCACAGAGGTGGCACTTGTGTGACTTAGAAAGCACGTGCAGGTCCTGTGCACTATACAGACCTGTCTCCCCATATAAAAGAATAAGTTGTGGGAACCCAAACACATCCGCGTGGTTGCATTTGTAGAATAGAGTTTCCTGACCTGTGTTCGGGATTTCCAGATGTTCAACGGCTTCCTCAGAACAACTGCTAGGCATCTAGAAATCTTGGACAAATGCACAAAATCCTTGAATATTGCTCAGAAAAAAATCCCTGAGCAGAAAAGGAAAACATCTCTGGGAAAACCTGAATATATGGTAGATACAATCTCTATTCTCAGTCAGGGAGGTTGAACGTACGGCAAATAGACATTGCACACCCCTCCAGGGAAATTCATCCCGCCTGGGGCTTATTCCAGGTGCCCTTTCTTCCAGGGGACCGTGCCACCGTCTTCCTTGCGCACTGCTGCTATCTGTTAGAGGGCACTCCGCGGGCAGGCAATGGGAGCAACTGCTGCGTGGTGTGTACATGGCAAATCCAGCCCTGCCAGGGAGGGCAGTCGTAGAATCACAGAATGGTTTGGGCTGGAAGGGACCTTAGAGATCATCTCGTTCCAACCCCCTGCCATGGGCAGGGACACCTCCCACCAGCCCAGGTTGCCCAAAGCCTCATCCAGCCTGGCCTTGAACCCCTCCAGGGATGGGGCATCCACAGCTTCTCCAGGCAACTTGTTCCAGTGTCTAACCACCCTCACAGTGAAAATTTTCTTCCTAATATCTAGTCTAAATCTGCCCTCTTTCAGCTTATACCCGTTACCCCTCGCTGCTGCGCTCATGGGTGCAGTGCCTGGGAGACAAATCAGGGCAGCAAGCGAGGGGGGTGATGTACAGCTTACCGTGGGCCCTAGAAAAATACATATGATAGGGTCAGGAACATGCAAGTGTTTGTTTTCTGGGAGTGAATGATTGAAGTATTATTGCTAAGCGCTGTTCTGAGACCTTCTCTGCATTGATTGATGTCTCATTTGAAATCTTCTTCTTGCCTGAAAGAAGAAAGCGTGAAACCATTTAGTTAATTCTCTCACAGTGCTTTAAAGCTGCTGTTCTCTGTTGAACATGACTGGCTCAATAAAGGTTCATCGTGGCAGATGTAGTCTCTCTAAACCAGATAGAGGTGGCCAGTGTATTGTTTCTCCGGTGATTTTACATTTTCTTCCCATCTCAGTAGGTATGGAGTGCTGCACGCAATGAAAGCGAGCGTCAACATTTTTTAATCCTGAAAGGATCCAGTTTCTCATTATGGGCACCAAACTTAGCTGCTTCTGAAAAACTTCTAGGCATGAGACTGTTGCTGTGCTTCTCAAAATACGCCTGTACTTCTGCTGTTTTCCAGGCAGAAAACTCACTGAGACAAGTCTGCAAATACCGTATGCCAGCTGTTAGCGTATGAAGGCCAAGAGGTCTCAGTTCCTAAGCACATATTAAAACCTTTATATCCCCAGTACTAAAAATCTGTGGACCAGCTCCTGCTCTCACTAATGTTAACGGCAGAATTTGTGTCAAAACAAACAAGAAGAGAACATAACTAGCAGCTCGGGATTATCTGTCTTTGTCCATATACTCCACCACTGCAGGAATGATTGTTCTAGCATCTTTTATATTGCGTTGTTAAGTGATGGAAGCTTTTGCCAAATCCAAACTGAAATGCTTCCAAAGTCTTTTTCGGTGTTGGAAAATGTTTGTATCAAGTTATCCTTGGAATAATTTTCCCCTTTATTTATTATTATGTGCTACACAGTAGACACCTAATTATGAGGCACAGAATACTTCCCATTCTAAGAGGATACATAGCACTTCACTGGATGGTTTTAGCAGTCCATTTTCCTTACATTAAATGAGATGTTTACTTGTGTGAATCTCTTGGGTTTTTAAAAAAGCAAAGATAGAAAAAGAATGAAGTTCCACACTGAACAGCCAATAGACCCTCTTACTGTGGGCAAATGCTTTTATACCACATCACAGACTGTCCTTTTTTTTTTTTTTTCCAGAGTGTGTATCCAAGCTCTGGCCCCACATCAAGCACTCCTGCCTTCAGGCCTGAGGATGAGCTGGAACATCTGACCAAGAAAATGCTGTATGACATGGAGAATCCTCCCTCTGATGACTACTTTGGTGAGCAGTGCTACGTCACATTGAATCAATCTGTCCATAGCCCTTTTCTGTATTTACCAGGTTCAGTATCAGGGAGGCCTGACAGCAGCACTGTTAATGTGGTGACGTTCATAGTGATGGATTTGCTCTCCATGCTTGGGCTAGAAGTGTAATCATCCATAGGAATTCCTCTCTAATTTCAGCATAAATCTCGTGCTCACTTGCTGTATGTTTACAGTCTTTCTGGTTATAAAGTTGAATTTGTCAGTGTCTGGTTCACTTTCACGCCATCTGTCCCCAGCTTCTAGGCTACCAGGCTGTAGGTGTGCTGTCTTGCACATCTGCCCCATCCTTTCTCATTGCAGCTGCACAAGACCTGGCAGTGTAAATGTGTTGTGCTCCCAAGGCATGGATTTTCATTTTCTATATGCTGGCATAGATTAAAAGGAAATCCATTTTGAGTCAATCAGGTTGGTTTTTCATGGGGACCCATTAGCCCAGAAATGGGTCCAGCAAGTTTGAGAAGGACAAATCTGAACTGATTGGCTCATTATAATGTTGTCATCTTCCTTGCCTGGAAATAAAATAAGTAGCTGATTTCCTTTGTAAGTGGTGTGTAACAGAGCTATCTCAAGCATCTGTAGGTGTAAAATAGATATCATGCCTTTATATAAAGCGTAGGTGATGTGGCCTCTAAACTCTGCGTTAAAGTCAAGAGCCTTGAGCACTTTTGATGCATCTTGTTTGTATGCTTAGTTTCTTACAGGCTTGGCTGATAGTGTTGTTAGGAAAGAAACCACTGTAGTTTGTAGAATTAAAGACTAGGGGGGGCCATTCATTTTTTCTTCTTTATCTTCCTTTATTCCATAATTTCTTAAAAACTTCATTTAGGTTGCCCCCTAGCTCTATTGGCTATAGATTTTGGTTGAACCAAAACATTTCTGGCTTAGAGAAAGTTTCATGGTTTGGTTTAATTGGAAAGCAGGTAGGACCAAGGTTTCACTATTAAACAAGGATCTTGCAGTGACAAGGATCTGGTTACATGAGAAGGTTGAGATGTTCTCATCAAGCAAACATTGCCGCTGTAGATGGGATTGATATCAGTCCCCATTCTCCATCAGAACCTTCTACCTTCTATAGTCTACACCCTCACAGCCGAAATGTCTTCTCTATAAACACTGATAGTCATCAGAGTTGATGACTAGCACAG
>NW_010131496.1:69505-84237 GCF_000699245.1 Pterocles gutturalis | reverse complement strand
CAGGAATGACTAACTGAAGAGAGGGTAACCAGAGAGCTGCTGCATTTGACTTCATCTTTGCCTGTGTGCATTTATGTTCACTCTCTGGTGTTGTAAAAGCGAAGGAACAACGGAACAAACATAACATGTATTTAGCCATTAGCGTGGGCAGGCAAGAGGGAGAAGCCTTTTTCCCACTCCCTTCAGGCAAATGGCTGGAGCCCTGAAGCGTGAGATTTGATTACAGTCATTTTCTGAATGCAGAGCTGTGAGTGGCAGGGGCTGGTTGAGCGACCAAAGCCCACCCAGTTCTCCTCATAGCCCTAGAAGGTAGGCAGGTGAACAAAGAACTTGGAGATTCACAGGCTCCAAGGTCAGAAAGGACCTTGCTATTATACTGCCTAATGTCCTACTCTCGGTTTCTCCCAGAAACATGATTGAATCATGACTTTAAAATGAAAAAAATCTAATCTTATCTTAAAGACTTCAAGCAATGGTGAGTCAACCACCTACCCTGATAAGCTGTTCTAGTGATTAATTTTCCTCACAGCTCAGAAATTGCTTCCTGAAGTGGAGCTTTAGTTTTGTTTAGCACTTGTATTTACGAAGCTAAGATGCTTGGGTTTTGCAGACTAATACTGTATCACTAAGGTGGCTCTGCTCTGTTTCTGAGTGTGGTACATCCAAAGTTTTTTCATCCAGAAGGGATGCATAGCTCAAAGAGTCGGAACATAAAGTCTGTCAATGTTAGATCATCACTTTGGCTATCAGACTGGGAGGTCAGACCAACGCCTTCAGCAGGAGACAAGAAAATGGAAAGGAGGCTCCAGAGCATTCAGAAATTTTGCCAGTGTTGTTTATATAACCAGTAGCATGATCAAAGATGGAGTGATCATGCATGATGCAAGCCTGAAGATGAAAAACAAATGACCACCGTAGTCCTACCTCAGGCAGGTGATGTTTAATTACAAGGTGCATCTATGCCACTGGAGGTCATCTCTGAAGCAGTGTCCAGCCTTGGCATTCTTGATGTGCAGAAGAACCATGAGCTGGGCTGAACTCCTCCTCACCTCTCTTAAGTATGCTGTGCCCCGTGGGAAACACGGCCACCACTGATTATGTACCTACCAAGAAAAACACAAAACAAAACCAGAAGTTCTGGAGCACAACTGCTTTTTATGGTTGGATAAAATCAAAAAGGTGGGCTGCCCTCATCCTCCTAGGTTTGTTCCAGCCCAAGCTACTCCTGGGGAAGATGGTCTCTGGCATCAGAGTGGATGAGGCTTTTTGATATGGCAATGCAGCCCAGGAATTTTGTACTAATTCTGGCTATGTCACAGCTAAATACCCATCTACTTGAGCTGTCAGCCAGTGCCTTTCAGGAACTTCATGCTCATGTGGAAAGAACAAATTAAGTGTGGGAGGAAAAAAAGGGTCTTTCAGCTTTGGTTAACTGTCTCAACCAATATCTTTGCCTTTGTTCTTTTATTTGTTTAGCATGGTAGCATGGATTGTACAAGATTCATATGGCACATTGATCAAATAATCAGAAAAAGGACAAATGGGCAAAGACGTTGACTCTGATTTGCATTAAATATCTTCTGCCTGAGGTCTAAATGCCATGGTAATTGTAGCAGACCAGATAGATGTCAGCTAATCACTTTTATTAGTTTGAATTTAGAAAACTGGATTTCAGCATATTAAAAGTTGGTTAAGAGCAGATAGGTTTTGAATTGAGGAATCTAATTAACCTTGCTGGAAAGCTGCAAGGCGTTATATTAAGTCATGAAAATAATTTGTTGGAATAATTACATTTGAACTGTCAGGCTGGAGAGAGAGGTCATTTTACTTGGTCCGTCAGCACTCTGGGATCTTTTCTGTAACCATCTTCCTTCTGCAATTTCACTGGCCATGTTTCTGGTTTTCAATCTAAACCATCTTGATTCTGGACTCACCGTGGGCAGAGTGGAGGTTCCTGGGGAGGGAAGAGGAGTAGGAGCCACTGAAGTTGCCTCTTTGCCCTGGAAGTGCTGGCTGATAGTGCTGGCAGACCAGGTGAGCTGCGTTCAGGAACAGGACAGCCAGCACTTCATCACCAGGTCTGTGCTCACTCACCTCTTTGCAGCTTCACTGGGTGGAAGTTGCTGAAGGTGGTTTCAGAGCAGAGGGAACTGTTCCAGCCCGTGATCCCTCATGCGAGAACACACAGCTGGCAGCACGGCGTGGTTCACACCATGTTCCCAGGGAGCCTGGGTGCATGGTGAGAGCCAGAAGAAGCATGCTGGAGACTCCCTTTGGAGCAGCAAGATCACGGTTCGCAGCTGTTTGTTGCCCAGACTTACCACAGCAGCACAGTCTGGTCACTGGGAGATCCTCAAGCTGCCATTGGCAAGGCAGTGCTTAAGGATGGAGATACCATCACTAAGCATAATAATTTAAAAAGAAAAAAGTGAATTTTTAGGAGTTAAACGTGCATGCTGGATATTGTGCCTAGCTTGGTTTTGTGGAAAGGTCACGCTACCGTACTACGTCTAAGCACCCTGATCTTTGGTGTATATCCCCTCCTACCCTCCTGTAGGTTATGGAATGACTTCTGGAGTGACTTCTCCTGGGAAGTCCTTGGCAGATCAGCAAATTGAAGCCTGTTAAGTCTAAGCTACTCTGCCTTCTTTACTGCTGATCTGTGGTCCTCGACTGTCTTTAATCAAATCCCTTTTTATTAGAAAGGATTCCCAAATGTGTTATGCACTGTGCAGTAGGGATGGTTTCTCTCTGTCACAGCCCTCCCTGTTGATAAATGTGCTATTGTAGCTGGGCATGTCTGATTTGTTGAGGAAGAAAAAAGAATCCTTTATGGAGTGGAAATTGGGTAAGATTGGGGGAGGAGAAATGGATGTTTACAGGAGATTATAGGATGAAACTATGAAAATTGTTTGTTGGCCACCATGGGAAATTAAAGCCCTTGATTTTGCATTTAAAAAAAAACCAAACAAAATCCACACGCACAAAGATCACAACTGTTCTGGACCACTGTTTCAAGTCTTATAGAAAGAAATTACTTCTGGCAGCTTATCGGTCTCTATCACCATGCAGACAGTGCTGATTAAGACTGGAAAAGTGCCACTGGGGCCCCTCATCTCCTGTTGCCTTCTGGACTGTGTCCCAGCTGAGTCACTCTCCACAGCAGAGGAGTTTCCCTGACTGGTGGGAAAGAACTCTCATTGGTATTTTACCGTAAGCACCCAGAGCTACTAAGGGAACCACAAGTTTTATGTATTTGATAACGTAGCAGTCTCCTTTTGTAGTTCCAGTGTGCTGTAAGGATGCACATGGGGAGAAGAGAGCTAAGGTGGTCCTGTTGAAAACTGTAGGATCATAGAATGGTTTGGGTTGGAAGGGACCTTAAAGTTCCAGCCCCCCTGCCATGGGCAGGGACACCTCCCACTAGCCCAGGTTGCTCAAAGCCTCATCCAGCCTGGGTTTTCTTTGACATGGCTCTGTGGGCTGAACAGTTCTAGTGTCTCTAAACTGAACATGTTCTGCATTGCATTTCAGTCTTTGTCAGACATTTCTGTAGGATCTAAGAGGCTCAGGTAGCCTCTTAGTTTCGTCTGAATTACCACCAGAAAAAGAAAATGAAAGTTGTCATATCTTGCCTGTGTTCCTAGGTCTCTCCTGAAAAGGTTATCATTAAAAGATGCAGCTTGTTATTATAAGAGCATAATTACATCGTAATTTTGCCATGTAATGTGATGTGTCATCATGCCTTTTGTTTAAAGGCAGAGTTTCTGGTGCGCGATAGCATGCGTCCTCATCTGAACAACATCTGGGTCATAAAATAGTAGGGTAGATTTTCAACGACCGATGAGCCGACTGTCATTTTCTCTTATGTAACCGCTCACAAAAGCAGGAAGAACAGGCATATAATGGGGACCCTTTTCTCCATTGTAGTACAAGTTATTATTTTTTATATTCAAGCCATATTCCAGCATTTGCGCACGGGCTACAAAGGCTGGGAGCAGCCTGCGCTCAGGGAGGTCATGGTGTGGTACCATCAACATCCAGCTGCCCTCTTGTGGCCTGCCACAAAGGGGAGTCACCCTCCCTCTGCTCCCCAGAGGCTTTAATTACCCTGGTAAATGGCTTTCAGAGCTTGTTTCTTCAGTCTCACTTCTGTCAATGCTTGCCACCCCCATCTAGCTTTCTTTCAGGGAGTCCTGTGGCTGCCAGCATCCTCACACAGCACGTGCAGGTAGGGTTCGGAGGGATAGTCTCAACGCAACCTACAGGGTGAGTTTTAGCCCACAGTTTCAAAGCGGGAAGAGAAAAAGAGAGGCCAGGGAGGGGTTGGAGAACAAAACATGTCTACATGAATTTATCTCCAGCCATGAGAAAGACAAGAGAGAACAGGGACGGCAGAGGCTGTGTGCTGGTTTAAGTTGCTTTTCAGCATTTGCAAGGCTGTATAAATGGACGCAAAGGTTTGTTTCTTCCTGCTGCTGATGTGATCCACCTCCTACTCTGCACTAATTGTGGGGAAAATGTTTTGCGATGCTAAGCACCTAGATCTTTTTAGGCCAGGTATCTTAGTCTTATAAAGTCTTGACTGCCCATCTCTTCATGAAGAAGATGCAGATGTAGCAGTCAGGAGGAAGGGAAGGTTGCACTTCTGGAAGTGCTGAGCATCTGGTACCCACATGTGCCAGGAGGCAGGAGACTCACGTTTCCTTTTTCCTCTTTTTATCCACACAAGAGTGGACAAGACTTTGCATCGTGAGTGTTTCTGAAGCACAGTCTCTTCAGAGACCAGCACTGCTTCACAGATATGATATAAATCTTGCATCAAAACCAAAATTACGCTTTGTTACTGTAGGCAATAAAATGCCAGCTGGAACAGGTAGCAAGCAGCATGACTTCCTTGGTGTTTTTAAATCCCTGGTTTAGCTTGAATTGCTGACACTCAACCTAGACGTATTTTTACTTGTAAACAGAACTGATCTGATGCAGAAGTCATTTAATGGAGAATAAGTGCAGAGTGCCAAACCAGCTTTGTAACAAGGGGATTTCCATGATCCCCTGTGTGTTGGGGACTAAAGGTGGGGTTCAGGCCATGAGTGGAATTAGGTTGGTCCCAACAGTCAGAAAATGAAAGCTGACAATCTCTTGATGTCTTCTAAGAGGAGTGAAAGGTGATAGTGAAATATCAGGGATGCATCTTTGTAAAGTACAGCAGTATTCTGCAGGAGTCTTCAGCATGTTTAAAAATGAACGTATCCATGGAAAAGACTTAATCCATAAGACTGGTAGTTATTTCTCATGTTGTGATAGGACCCTGAGTGTGCTAGGAGCTGTACAAATGGATGGCAAAGCTCAGCCTGCTTCTGAAAAGACCTTGGACAATGATGAGGCTGATAGCCAAACATCCAAAAGTTAATGGTCGTACATGAAAACAAAGTAAATGTTTCTACCTTTATTTGAGAAGCAGTTCAAAGAGAATCCAGCTTGTTCACGATAAACTTGCATGCCCACAGTAAACTCTCCATGGGCTGAAATGGCTGAAGAATTGATAATGAGCCATCAAGTCTTCAGCTGCAGGTCGTTAGTCCATGGCTAACTCAGGTCCTTGAGGAGCCAAAGTGTGACCGACCTTATGGCTGTTTCCTGCCCCACATGAAATGGGTTGACTGGTCTCAGGAGGGTTCTCTGTGGGTACATCATCGCCTCACTAAAAACCATAAATGGTGGCACCCAGAGGACCCCTGGTTGGGAATGTCCTTGAGGAAGCCAGGAGCTGAAGCCAGACTGTTAGTCTAGGGGCATGTGGGATGGAGAAGGTTTGTTCTCCTCTCTTCCTGTTAGATCTGTTTCATGGAGTTGAGTGAAAGCAGGAGTTTCCATCCAGGATTTCATAAGCACTAAATTCGCACGCACAGGTATTTTAAGAGGCGAGGCTGCGTGTCTATGAATGAATGTTTTTTCTGGATTGTAGTTTTATGGAAATCATTTTCACTTCAGATAGAGCTTTGGAGTATTTTAAGCCTCAAGACACTCTTTTTTTTTTGGTCATAACTTATGGCTAAGTTGTTGGGAGAGATACAGGCAGTCAGTTTTGGAGCTGGAGTTAGAAACCACACTTCCAGCCATCCAGTCCTGGACAAATCTCTGTCCCAGTAACATGAAAACACTTTAATTTCTCTTTGTTTCAAGTTAGTTATGCACATGACCTGGCAAAATAAACCGTTTTTTTTTTTGCTTTTTTAAAAACTGAACACAGCTCACCTATTGTTTGAAGCTGGTTGTACTGAATTTCCAGTTGCTTCCGTGTTGTTTCATGGTTTATTTGTACTGCAGTAGCATCCAAACCCTGCTAGCAAGGCTGTGGTCATGCTGCCCTATGTGCAAATTAAACATGAAGTAGGAAACAGTGTGCATCCCTCGGAACTCCCAGACTGAAAATACAGCAAGGACCAGGAAATTATCATTGTCCTTAATTTACGAGTGAGGGGATGACTGGCAGGGTTTGGATGACTCACCCAGAGTCATGCAGAGAACCAGTAGCAAAGTGGGAATTGAGCCTAGAATTCCTTCAAGTCCCATGCTTTACCCACAGCCGTGGCCACACTCTTTAGTTTATGTGAAAATAAACCAAATGGACTCGTGAGCCTTGTTTGATGAGAAATCACAACCGGTCTGAAGGCTCTTCCCAGCATTTAGATCACAAGCCCTATTTTCCAGGGTTAATAACATGGCTGTGAAAATAAGAAAGGGAGGGAAAAAAGCGCTCCAGGATCACACTTGGTGATTTTAACTGCTGTTAATATAATGTAACCACTAATGCTATCACACTTCAGCATTTAGAAAGTTCAAGGCTATTAGGAAAATTGATAATTCACCATAGTAATCTGTTACTTTCCAGTCTAGCAATCACCGTTCCGCAGGGGTAGGCGGGAGGCATGGTGCAGCGTTTGTTTTTTTCTTCTGCTGGTGGCATTTGTCTCATGCTGTGTTTTTTGATGGGGTGATTTGTCTCTTGCCTGTAACTTTTGGGGATATTTTGAGTGTCATTTGAAGTTTAGTTAGGGGGAAAGGCCAGATTTTTATCTGAGAGTGAAATGTGGTAAAAAAAGAATTAAATGGGGCTATCTCATTTGCTGAGTGTTCTCCTCCAGCCCGTTCTCTTCTGATGGAAACGCATCAGAACTGTTTGGTTTTTTCTTTTCTTTATATTTTTTTTTAAGGAATCGCTTTGACTCAGATTGTGTGAGATGAATCATAACCCACTTTCTCATCTGAGATGTGCACAGAAAAAAAAAAAATAATTCCAGCTCTTTGTCAGTGTCAGCATAATCAATACGGAGTGTTTCTTGGTGGTGCAAAGAGGTAGGGGAGGATTAAAAGAATGAAAAGAATCAAAAGTAGCCAAACTTTCTTGCTGCTTTCAGTGAGCTGCACTGTTTTCATGTCTGCAAATGCACCTTGCTGTCGATCATGTTGTCTTGGACATGAACACAATTTTCACATCTCTGGCTAGAAGCCAAGGTCATAAACCGTGCTCCAGAGTCAGGAGACTGTCATCCCAAGCAGGCAGGCACATCACGAGAAGCCAGCCCTGGCAGACATTTGGGATGCTACCAGCAGCCGAGAGTAAACCTGTTTTCACTTGTGAGACTTGCTCTTGAGGTGTCACCTGCCTGGACTGTGCCAGCGTAGATGTTGTCAGCCGATCAGGAGAGTGTGGCAAAGCACCGTGCCTGTCCGGTGGCCCTGCCTGAGCCAGCCCCGTTGAGGGAAGTGGAAAACTTCAATAACAATAGGATCGCTGTGGGTGCAAACCGGAGACGGGAGACCACATCTGATGCCTCGTCATCAGCTTTCATTTATGAACTTGCTCATTTGCATTTATTTTTTTCTTTATTTTTCTTGTGCGTCTGCCAAGGCATACGCAGAGATGGAGAAATAGTTACCTCTGCTAGTGTGAGCTAAGAGTGAGAGCTTAACCCCTGAAAAACTATGCTGGCAGCATCAGGGTCAAAAGGAGACAGCACAGGTAGGTGTATGGGTTTTAACAGTTGGCTAAATTAATCTCCACATTGAACACAGTGGTTCAGTAAAACATCCTGGCAACAACAGACACCTTCGTGAAGAGTTTAGACGTGCAACCATCTTCCGAAGCATAAGACATTGTCCACAGCTCAAGACAGGCAGCTGGACTTGGAATGTGAATTATTTTTTCTCTTAGATCCTTTAAAATTCCTGTCCCAGTCATGCTAAACTATTTGGTTAAAGCTGGGAATCAGGGTATATTCAGTTAGCAGCAGTGTTCACCTTCAATGTACAATTCCCTCAACAAATTCTGGTTCCAGACAATTTCTTGAGAGGTTAATAACGTACTATCTACTGAGCACATGTTCTGATTCGGTGCTGTCAGGGGCACACTGGGCAGATGATGTGCAGCATTTTATGTGAGGGTAGGTTGGAAGTAGGCAACACTGGGGTTTTTTTGGGGGGGTGGTTCTTTTTGTTGTCATTTAAAATTACAATCTGAAAAAACCCACAGCTTTAAAATGCTGCTACTTCCTTATTACCTGCTTTCCCTGAAAGGTAAGTGAATTCAGCTGCTGGATTCCAAAAAACCTGCAGAAAGCCTGAAGTCTTTTACCTTGACTTTTCTCTTGTGCTGATGAATGGCTGGGACATGGCGATACTGACTTTCCACCTCTTTTTAATGCAGGGGTTGTTTGTGATCACATGAGCTAAGGAATTGTGTCTGGCTGAACTTTCCTGGAGGGAGACATTTGGAAGGGACGCTAGTGTGGGTCATTTATGTTCTCCAGAAGACTGTCATGTGCAGTCAGCTCTTCTGGACAGGAAAGTCCTAGCAATCGGCATTGCCAATGTGGAGCTAATTCTAGTCATGTGTTGTCATTGTCATCCCCATGAGCTGGGCAGTTGCTTCTCATTTCTGTCCTGTGGCTGAAATTAGTGAGAATCCTAAAATGCACATATAGAATCATAGAATGGTTTGGGTTGGAAAGGACCTTAAAGATCATCCAGTTCCAACCCCCTGCCATGGGCAGGGACACCTCCCACCAGCCCAGGTTGCTCAAAGCCTCACCCAGCCTGGCCTTGAACCCCTCCAGGGATGGAGCATCCACAGCTTCTCTGGACACCCTGTTCCAGTGTCTCACCACCTTCACAGTGAAAAATTTCTTCCTAATATCTAATCTTAATCTGCCCTCTTTCAGCTTGTAGCCATTACCCCTTGTCCTCTCACTACTATATATACGTGTGTGTATGTGCGTATGTATATAGTGCAGGATACTGCACAGACCATGGACTGTAAGGACATTCCCTTCTTTTCCATTCTCCATCTCAACATCTCCCATCAACTGATCTAGTTTTCAGTGTCTGCACGGTCTTGTAAAGTGTGACTGTCTCCAGTGTTGGCAAATCCCATATGTGTGTTTAGGGGAGAGAGGGGAAGGTGTGGAGGACAGGACTGGGCAGGGTATGGCTTCAATAAGAGCGGACATTTGGAGTGGGACATTTTTAAATATTCCATCATTTATCTGTATATGACTAAAAACATTGGCTTCTTCTAAAGGTGAAATGGCAAAGCACAGGCTTCAGCGTGCCACGCTTGTGTAATTCTGTTAGACCTCCACTGATAGCCACAACCTACAACCATAACCTCTTACTCTGTGTGTACTCCATTTCCATGCAAGGCAATGAGAAGAGGAGGGGAGTGAAAAAGGGAGGTTGCTTATGGTCAGAACTCTTTTCACTGTTTTTTCACAGGCATAATTCAAAAGGTGCAGAAAGTAGAGCATGTGCGCTGCAGATGTGCACAGCTGGTGCGTTGCCATCTCTATGGCATCCCTCCTTCAGAAGGGCGGTTGAGGAGAGCCAGAAGGGCTGTGTCAGTAATATGGCCAGCTCCTGGTGAAAGCTGATCATTTAAATTCTTTCATTCTCTTTCTGCACTGCTGTCTCTGTACCGAGTGAAGAATGGAAACTGCTCTGTTTGCTCACGCAGGGGAGAGACACATACTTTCAGGTCTAGAGGGCTTAGGTGGAAAACTGTGTAGAAAACACAAGTTTCAGGAAACCTCAGCCAGAGGGTCAGAGACAGGCACCTGAAAAGAGGACCCCCCCAAACTTAAGGCAGAGGGACATTGCTGTTCTGGGGTTGCAGATCTGGGCCCTGAGCTAGCCCTGGTCATGCCACATTCATGAGTGAAGGGCTTTGTTCGTAAGGCCCGTTAGATCTAAGTGTGGCTTGGTCTTTTAAACAGTAACAGTACTTCATAGAAAGCCAATTAGTCTTGGGATCTTGGTTGTTTTTCTGTTACTTCCCTGCTCTGATTATAGCAGGGCATTGGGCGAGGAGCCGTAACTAAGCTGTTCCAGGTCTACGGGGCTCGGCTTCCTTCTGTTTGGTACAAGTGCAAGGTGTTCACACATGGTCTCACTGCGTATTGCCCTTTGCAGAATGACTTGCTTCCATTCAGGAGGGAAGGGAAGAAGGCTGACCTGTGGCCTTGGTTCTCTTATGAATGACCAAAGTCCTGAGACTATGAATACCAGCTGCTAGGCAGCAGCTAGGAATGGTGTGCATCCGGCAAATGTCTGATTGCAAGAGCTGTTCTGGCCTAGGAAAATTGCAGCTGTTCAGAAGAGCAAGTAACATTTTATGGGATGATGCTTTGGAGCATGGTCTGATTGTGACGCATAGTGGGTCACATCAACAATAGGTGTGTGTTGACTAGAAGATGCTCGAACTGACAGGAGCTTGGCTGGAGGTCTGGCTGACTAAATATAGCCTAAGCTCTCAGGAGATCGGTGTGTGCAGTGGCTTCGTGCTGGTGCTCTGCGGCCAGGGGAGAACAAGACAATATGTAGCAGAAATAACACTATAAAATGAGATATTCATATTGTTTCCCCAGGAAAGTCTTTTACTGTGTTTCCTCTTAGCTAGGAATATTCCCATGGTGACCCTTAGTACCTCAGACAGGGCTCATCTGCAGGAAAAGTAGTTCCCAAGTCTTTAGTTTGTGGTTTCCAAAATGCCAATCTCTCTCTCTTGTTGTGGACAAGCTGCTTTGACTTTCTTGTGAAGCACTACTAGAATGCAGACTTTTTCCAGGTGTTCTAATGTTTGGACATGGACCTGAAGCTTAACTCAAGTGCTTCTGGACTCATCTGGTCTAGAATATGGGCTGGAGACTTCCTAGGAGCTGCATAATGCGTGTTATTTCACAGGTCCTCAGCTGTGAAAAGGGATGATTAGAGCAGTGCAGAACAATGAAGGATATTTCCAAAATGTTTGACGTCTCAAATATTTGCATTGGGTCTGACATTGGTGCAGTTCTCTGGTTTGGATGCTTACTTTTGCAAGTTGTAGCCTTTCACTGTGATGAAAATCTCCCACACGGTTTCCTATGCTGAGGCGTGAATAATGGCTTCCCTGATCTACCCATCACATCCAACCTTTTTTTTTGCTTTGTTTTGTTTTGTTTTGTTAATATAACAAAGTTGCATCGTTTTAGGTGCAAATGGAAACCAACTGACTTAAACCAGCATTGGCTTTCTGGGATGGGTCATCTAAATTCAAAAGTACCTGAAGCTGACTAAGCTTACATCAGTTAAAATAAGGCTTGGGGTAAACTGAAATGAGTGTCTCCACACGTACCTCAGATCTAAATTTGGATGTCTATTGGATTTCACATGATTGTGTTATCACTTGGAAACAAGTCCATCAGTTTTCCCTTCTGTCATACCAAAGTGCTTAATTAAGATTAAATATATTTACTGTCTTCACAGTTAACTCCCATGTATGCAGAAAACTAGTAAAGAGCGCCCTGGAAGTTCAGAGCACAACCATTTGCCAGCTTTCTTCATATGGAGGTTGCCATCACTGGTTCGGGATGTTCAGGAGGTTTTTCAACAGCGAGTTTTTGGCAAACGCTTGTAATCCCCACTGATGGTGGCCTTTTCTAATGCCTGCTCAAGGACATTGCGCTGGCAGGACTCATCATGACCTGGATATCAGATCGGTCCTTTCCAATTGGTTCAGCCCTGTCACGAGGAAGGAGAGCTTTTGGGGTTTCAGTTTCATCGGCGCAAAATTCTCAGGTCAAGAATTGTGTGAATAATTCAGGAGACAGGGATTGGTGCCCTTCGTGCAGAAGCCAATTTAGAAAGAACCTTCCGTCTTAGAAATGTGATGGGTAATACTCTGAGCGTGCCTTTGTGTATGCTGATCAACATCAGAGCCTCTTCACGGAGGACTTCAGGTTAAATGTCAGGACAATCTGTATCATGATAAATATGGATCAGAACCCACGTTTCCCTTGTCTCCTACTGTTAGTTAACAGGCCCTAGAGCCTAAGCCACCACCTCAGAGCAGTCCTGGGGCCGCTAAAGAGCTTGGCTTTATGGTGTGAGGTTTTTTTTAAGCTACTTATTATTTTTTAAGCTTTGCTAATTATGAATCAAAAGCTGTAGGATGTGTGAGAGTGACACATGCAATTGTGCAGATGGGTTTTCCACATACTTTCTTTAAATAAAATAATAATTTTTATAAATATGGATCTCATATTTTACACTAATTGACTTCTAATAGAGGCCAAGCAAGAAAACTTTTGTCTCTTTTTCCATCAAGCTCCGAGAACGTGACAATCAGGTGAGAGTAATGATCTATGGATACTCAATATCGTACTGGTCCATCATGGACTCCAGGTATGTGGCGTACGCCACAGGGAGGTCACTTTGAAAATAGTTTAGAGAGTTATCAGTATTACTTCCCATCTACTTCAGCCAGTGAAAGCAGGCCCACGACCCAAAGGATAAGGAGAATTATAATTATTGTGTAATTACATGAGTATAATTAATATGGTGTCTCCAGCATCAAATGTTATTTTTAAAGGACTTTTGCTCTCCATACCAGTGTCACATTTTAAGGTTATGACGTGTCTGGTCATCCTGAATAGGAACAAATGTTGCACATCCCCTCCAGCATGGGAGTGCCTCTCCATCCCGGGTTGTAAAGCTCCCATTACTTGTCCAAGAGAGTAAACAACTGTTGGACTTTGCACCTGGTTGGAAAAGTCCCAGATTTTGGGGCAAAGAAGGAAACCTCTGTCCAGTAGGTTGCTTTAATGAGAAAAAACAGAGTTAGTTGATTCCAGCTGCTGAGAAATTTGGAGTGATGGAATTCAGTGCAAGGGACGGCGGATGGTTGGCGTACAGGTGAGGCAGTTTCCAGCGCCTGGTGGATGTGATTTATGGCAGGGCTGCTGTCAACACGCGGACAGCGCGTGTTTCAAAACAGCGAGGAAGCTTTGGGCTGGTGCCGGATTGTGAAAGGCAGGGTTTTCAAAAGACCTTAAACAAATGAGGTGCTGGTTGAAATTTGGTGGGACATCTTCTAAAGCAGCCAAACGCTTTTGAAAACCTCAAAGCTGCTGGGGATATGAGAGCTGCCGTTTCTTCAAGACTCTACTCTTTGTGGGAACCAGCCTTTCTCTACCTTTTTTTTTTTTTTTTTTTTTTTTACTTTTGACAGGAGGAAGACAGGTTCCCTCCCTGTTTCTTGTTTTTTGTCAGACGTTTTTACCCAAGCAGGCATGCAGGACGCATGCCAGCTTGGTAGGCCAGAGCCATTGGCACAGGAAGCATCTCTGACTCAAAACTTCACCATTACTCAGGCATTTTCACCTTCTCCACTAAACACAGCCTTTGGTAAAAATCACTTCATGCCACCACCCTCCCAGTGATGCAGCGAGGCAGAGACAAGCACAGCCAGGCTATGGAAGAGTGAATCGAGTCATTCATGCCCAGCAGTAGATGTGATTTTTGGCTGGGTTGGAGTCTGGTGAACGTACTGATGGCGCCTGTCCTGGGCTTATGAAACGGGTTGGCTAGGCTGGGAGGACAGAAGTGGTTTGAAGTGCCCTTGCGCAAGACGGAAGCAGTTGGAGGTGAAAGGCGTTGGGAAAGGGGACATTGTTTGCTCTGTCGTTGTTCAGCACCTAACCCCACAGGACCTTGACCCATCGCTTGGGCTCCTGGGGCTGCTTTCGTGCTGCAAACCTAACTGTAGGACTTTGGGAACGGCCAAGAAAAGGCAACTAATTTTTGCACCTAGACAATAAGACTACAGTCTCTATATCAGTGTGAGTCTTAGCTGAGCCATTCTGACTACACCCTTGGTTCAGCTAAGGAGGGTTTGATCTGCATTTAAAGCCTGCTTGCACTGAGCACCAGCATGATGAGCCTGTGGGCAGCTGGTTGCTGGTGCTCCCCACCTGGAGGAGTGGGTGGGAGAAGATGCACGAACCGTTGCGTAACGAACACCAGGCATCTGAAGGGGAGACCAGCTTGTCTGGCGTCCAGGTCTGCTCTGTTTTGTAGCCACTGCTAAGCAGTGCAGGGTTGGGTGCAGCAGCCCCTGAAGCTACCCTCCACCGCTCTACCAGCAAGTCTGATCTCTGAGTCAGTGGGTGAGCAGGCTAGGGGACAGCAGGCCCAGAGAGACACCGGCGAGGGGACACACATGGGACAGGTAGAGCTGCCCCCACGTAGCCTCTGGCTGGGGCTTCTGCCTGGCCCTGCCAGTAATTGCGAGGTATTTTTTGATGTCTTTCCAAAAGAGGATCCTGAAAACTGGTGCAGCAAGCCCAGCAGGCCAGGGAATCGCCCACGAAATACCCCCCTGCCCATCACCCCTGATGAAGAGGAGGGTGAGGGAA
>NW_010131496.1:0-69474 GCF_000699245.1 Pterocles gutturalis | reverse complement strand
GGAAAGAGAGATTTCTGCCTTCAGTCCTGCCTTCCTTTACCTGCAGGAGATCCAGACAGGCATGGTTGCTCATCTGTTTGGTAATTCTACTGTCCAGGGTTTATCATGCAATGTTGCTTTGCAAGTGAGAGTGCAAACGGACCTGGCCTGGTCATCAGATGCTCAGAGCATCCCCTGTTGGGATCACCAGAACTGCCAAAGTTTCTCTGATCCACAGCTCTTAGCAATTTGCTAAGATCCTTCCCAGGAGGGGCAAAACCCCACAGTATCAGTTTTGCAATAAATTACCCGGAGGGAGGTTTCCTACCTGCCCCACTAGGATTTGGCTGAGACCCTTACCTTCACCCCCTCACCAGGGTTTTAGTGAAGAGCTGCTGAGGTTGTTCGCTGGGTGCCATGTAACGGTAAGATTTCACTAAAAAATGAGATTTCGACAGTGACGTGTTCCAAGGAGAAGAGTCATATTTGTTTTAAAAACTCTAATTTTCCTATGAAAGTAAAATAAAAGAAGAGCTTTCTCAGCTTTTGAAAGCATGGGAAAGCCCCAGTTTCTTACAGCTTTTACAAATTTGGCCCCATTTTTATTTTGGAAAAAAAGGAGTTTTTAATGTCTCTTGCAACTTCTTATATGTGATCAGTTTTCCCTGAATGAGGGGAGTGATGGCACAGGAAGGTGGGGAACTTTTGTGAGAATAGGATTTTTTAATTATTTTTTTTTTAACCAGATGAAATTATTGCATTCCTTATTTAGTTAAGTGTTTATCAGCTGGGGTTTCTGGTGCAAATCAGTGCTGTGAAAGTTTCACCCCCAAACACAAACATCTTTTTAATTAAAAAAAAAAAAAAGAAAAAAAAGAAAGAAATGGTACTTCTTTCCATCCAACTCCATACTTGCCACTTAAAACTACTTTTCTTTATCACATCCATCCCTGGCATTAAGCCCAGGCTGGGAGCTGTAATGAAGAGAAGTACCAAGAAGTACCCAGGAAGCAGCATGGGCCATGGCACCCTGTTTGCGGTGTTGAGAGCCCTGGGGGAGGCAGGGGCTGGAGGAGGAATTGCTGTTGCTTCCAGAGAAAACATCCCGCGCCCCGGCTGAGAGCGCCTGGCAAAGTTCTGCAGACAACTCACTCCTCTGTTTCTGTATATCCATCTTCAGTGGATATCCAACTGTAGGCTCTGTCATCTGGCAACTTTCATCAGCATTAAAGGAAACATTTATAAAGGAAACGCAGTACATTCTACTCTCTTCCTTGCATTTCCTTGATCGATCAGCAAAGGGAGGAATGTTTCCTCTCTTGCACTCTTTTTTTTCACCCCCTTTCTTTTGTCTCCAGATGTTCCTGAGGCTCTATTTCAACTGCTTTGCACATGGGAAAACATGTGCCAAAACGTTGACACAATGTAAAAAAAAAAAAAAAAAAAAAAGAAAACCAACACTAAAAAAAAGCTGAGCATGCTGCAAAAATGTATCTGGGACCTTAAATATTGTAGAGCATCACTGACCCCCACTGGGCTGGGACACTCACTGCACATCACCCAGGTTGGGGGACTGGTACCTCATCCATGTGTTGGGAACGTTGTCAGATCAACATTTGAGAGAGACGAGGGGCAACTTTGCTTTAGGGTTCATGTATATCTATGCTTCAGAAGCTTCCCGTACAACTGGTGTAGATCAAACCAAGCCCTTATGTGTTTTTTATGTCCATTGTGAATAGAGTAAAAAGGCATTGGCTTAGATTACTGCAAGGGACCTTTTGGTTGGATAGAAAGAAAGGCTTGCTGGTGGTAAGGTTAGGTACTCACTGAATTTTTTTGCCCCAGTTGTTGGTGAAATCTCCATTTCTGGAGGTTCTTAGGGACAGGTTAAACAAGTATCTGTCAAGAATGTTGTAGAGAGAATAAGTTGAGGCAGTAAGATCATTTCCATGACCTCTCAAGATCCTGTTCAACTTGAATTTTTATAGCTTAGTGGGAAAATCAGGAGTGCTCCTCTCCGAACCTCTATTTGTGGCAATGATGCATTGTGGTTGCAATAATATAGGAAGGTACCTCTACCACATTGGTAAGCACTCATAGTATCTGCTTTATATCAAAAGCAAGCTAAATTGTCTTTTCTGTCCCAGGAAGTTGAGGAGAGGGTGATGTAGGTGTGTAAGGGACAGGGACCATCGCCACATGGATGTTGATGGAAACACAGGCCTTTCTTCATCTCTCATGAAACAGAAGACAGTAGCAGAGACACAAAACTCTTTTTACTCAGTTGCTACATGGTTCAGCCAGGCTGACAGAGAAGGACAGCGTGGCCTGCACGGGAGCATGTTCCTCTTGCCAGAGAGGGGATTCCAGCAGGACTGGTGCTGGGAGCTCCCTATGAAAGGGAGGAGTTCTCCTCCTCCAAGCCTGGCTCACCATCATGCCTTTTCAGAGACGTTCTTGTGGCTAAAGAAACTAGACTGGGATTGAGAAGACACGGTTTCAGTTCCTGGCTCCATCAGAAATTCTGTGTGACCCTTGGAAAGTTATTTAACCTGTGTGGGTCTCAAGTTCCCCACCTGCATGTTGGGTGTCCTAACAGTCCCCCACCTTCCCAGCGTGTTGGAAGGATTCACCATGAGGGCTAACAGCTGGCTGGGATAGTAACCAGCGTGGAGAAACGTTTGAAAAGGTGAAGCGTTAGCGGTGTGAGCCCACACAGTTGCAGTGCATCTGCTATGTGGAGTGGAACGGGACCTCCGGGGCACACTCAGAATGTGGCGGGTTTGCAGCCAAGCAAAGGGAGAATGTGAAGTTATATTGTGTTTGGAGGAAAGGGATGCAAACAACAGGAGAGTGCGGCTACTGCTGCACAAGCACAGTACAAATGACAAGGAGGTCGCTGCGGGGACCTGGACATCTGGAGTACAAGTGCAACGCAGTTAAAGCAGAGTAACCAGGACATAGTAATTAAATCACGGACTTGGATTTAATTTATGAAGTGTTACAGGCACACGTTGCAGCATGGAGCTCTGTTTGCTGTGAAAAATTGTGTTTTCTGACGTCTGCTGAAGAAGAGGGAATTAAGATTGATCTGTCTCCTGTCCAAAGGCTGTGTAAGACAACTGATGCATACAGCCTGCTGCTGTCAAATGGCGAAACTTCAAGCTTGGATCCTGGCACAATAAACCATTGCCAAGTGCTTCCTACTCAGGGAGAAGTCTGAGTCCAAAAGCAAAAAAAAAGGATAGGTAAGGAAAGCAAGACTAAGATGAGAAAAATACCATAATTTCCTACAAAATGCACAAACTACCTTTAGGTTTCCCTTCGCACTATTACTTCAGCGTCCTGAGGTCTTGGAAGAACTCCAGGACAAATGTGATCAATGCATCTTTCCTTAACATAATCACAGTTGGACACATACCTCCACAGGGAGGGAATAAACCCTCTCTTGTGGACCAGGGTTTCCTATTTTATTCCCTTTGGACAAATCAAGGAACCCAGGACCCGTTGAGTGCTTATGAGTTGCAGGAGCTCTACCATTGAGACTTAATTTGATTGAGGTGTGCTGGCAGTTAACGTCTGCTTATCCTCGTGGGTTAACTTCTGCTCTGGTATCCCTTTAAAATGGAATAACTGCGCCTGTCTGACATAGGTGCCCTGAGGAATCCCACGTGGTAGGGAAGTGCTTGAAAACCCTTGGATAAAAGTCACTAGGAAAGAGGAGGGAGAGAGGGAAAAATCTTGTTACATTGTTGACTTATGGTCAACGTTGTCCTCGAAATGCTGTTTTGTCATCAATATTTCTTCATTAGGAATAATGATTTTTCCACATTTACTGCCAGCTGATTCAAAGCCGTCCAAAAGCAGAATGTGTCATGAATCTCTAAAATGCATTCGCTGGCGAACTCTAAACAGAGATGATTAGAAAAATAACGCAGCGGAAATACTGGGTGTCTTGAGGCTGCCAGGGGAACTTTTAGCGAGATATTTTGTTCAATGTATTTACATATTTTAAAAATGTCCTTAGTACGCTTGTGTAAAGGCAGTAGGCTGTGTTTCTTCGTTCTTTCTTCTTGCGTGGTGTACCAGGGCTGCGGTGAGAACCATACTGGGTGTCTTGAGGCTGCCAGGGGAACTTTTAGCGAGATATTTTGTTCAATGTATTTACATATTTTAAAAATGTCCTTAGTACGCTTGTGTAAAGGCAGTAGGCTGTGTTTCTTCGTTCTTTCTTGCGTGGTGTACCAGGGCTGCAGTGAGAACCGGGGAATACACTTAGCTGATCAAGGGAAATTGTGTAATTGATAGGCACTCAGGATATGACCTTGTGGTATATTCCCACAGCACTGTTAGGTGGGAAAAGTTGTTTTTTTTTTCCATCATGCAGAAGTTTTAGTGATATCAACGGTTTTTTTTCCCCCACATTTCAGCAAATGCAGAACCTTCCCTACTTTGATGCTTTTATCAGAAAATTATCCCCTATCTCCTCTCGACATTGAATGCATGCTTTGAATTAATGAATTTAAGCCTTTTGTAGGGAGAAGGTTTGCACATTTTCTCTCTGCTTTCTTTACTCTTAGGATCTCTAGTTATTGCCTGACTTGTGTCTGTCAGGCACTGCACATCACATAGCAAGAGACAGGCAGTGGCCCCGACAGCTTGGTGTCTACGTGGGTATGACGGACAAATAATGCTGTAGCCTGAAAGAGGCTAATGCAGTCCTTGGATGTACCACCAGGAGCATCTCGAGCTAGCTGGATGGAGTTGCATTACATCTGTATTTGGCTCCAGTGTGATTGCTGCCGGAATATTATGCCGTAAGCATTAGTGTGGCATGTACCTATTCCATCATCCATCTTCGGTGGTGGATGTTTGTCTGATTGGCTCACATTCTTAATCTGACATTTAAAAGTGACTCATGTCCCAGATAAGGTTGGACACCCTGTATCGAATTCCTCATCTCTAGATCATGCCCAGACTCTGGCCAAATCTTAAGAATCTTGCTGAGTAACAGCTCAGATTATGGCCTTTCCTGTTCATCTCCACAGATAAAACCTGCATCAAGCACCAGTGACCTTGACTCTCTGCAACATCCTTTTTTAAAAATGCAATTTCTCCCTGTTCATCCTCAACTAGAATGCAGCTGCAGAAATCACTCTGTAGTTTGTAACTTAGGCCAGATCATTCCTGCCTCTTAGTTTCTCCTCTGGTTTCATTTCTGCATCATATCAAACAGAAGCTTCTTGTCTTTACTTGCAGGGCTTGTGATGACCTATCCCCACCCTTTTTTCCTCTGCTATTCTCCAGTGACACATCAGCTCATCCTGCCCGTCTGCAGGTGTCTATGTTCAATCTTCAAGCACTTTCATTCCCTTTTGTGCTGTCTTTGTCCTTTCCTTAGAAGCATCCCATTAAACTTCCCTCAAACTCCCTCCGGATTCTCTTTCAAATTCTTCCTTAACCTTTTCCTTTGCTAGGCTGTCTGCAGCCTCTTTGTCGATAGTAAAACATTTAGAGTGCTGAGAGCACAATTTTCCTTGCTGACCGGTTTTGTCTGATTACTTCTTTGTATTTCCTATCTGTACCTAGTTGTTATTGCTTGGATTTGATTGTAAACTCCTGCAGCTGGGTCCTTCTTTGTATTTGGTGTTTGGCCAGTACCCAACACAATGGGGCTCCTCCACAATCTGAACAGCCAGGTGGTGGTATAAGCAAAAACCATATAATAATAGTAATAAAATAATGAGGAGTTAGGATGTGGCATCATGTGAAATATGAGCTCCTCTCCTCCCTTCCTCCTCTTCCTTCAGATTCACAATATTTCAGATTTTTTATGTGACAGTAGACAGTAAATGAGGTTTCAGAGTAGAGTATGGGAGCTGATGTTTCCTTTCAGGGCTGAAGTGTTTCCCTGGGATGCACTCAGTAATGATGGCATTTCCCATCGTTTCAGCAGGGAAGCTTCTGTGGTCACCTCTGTGTGTCCCCCCAAGGTAAGACCAACTTGTGGCAGCCGGGCGAGGCTGAAGGAAGGTCACAGCCAAGGTTAGGAACCTCTTCCATGCAAAAATAGAGGACTCCAGTCTCCCAGGCTTGCTGCCAACGTATCACCTTCTAGTTTTGCTGAAAGGATCTTGAAAGAGGACCTAAAAAGGGCTGAAGGAGCGAAAGAATGTTGAAATGACATAGTTTCATCTTCGTGCCGTTCAGTACTAATTTTGTCCTTTGTCTTTAAGCTGCCTTTTAAGTGCTGTTTGTCTCTGTGGGAAGCAAATGGGTCACGTTGTTCTATGTTTCTACTGTAATACGCTGCCTGCTATTTTTCTCTTAGATTATTTGTGTAATCTTTTTTTTTTGTGCAATCTGTTTGTTCTTGAGTCTCGCAAGTTTTGCCTTTGCTACTTCTTTCCCAATAAGCAGTGTAACTTGTTCTGTATTCACTCCTGGGTATTCTGTACACAACGGGCTGGGTTATTTCAACCAGTGTGAAAATATTAAAATGGAGAACATGTGTGGGCACTTAATTGTGGTGAGTCCGACCACAAATACCTTCGCCGTTGGTAATTGGCACACAAGAAAAGCAGACCTTTGTTTTGTTTTTATCAGACATAATGAGAGATACATTGTTTTTCGTGGGGTTTTTCTGGTTTTCTAAGGAAATTAGGTTTGTGCAATCGCACCGCCCGTGTGCATGTGCCTGTCTGTTTGTCAGTTCCTCCCTCACCGATAACGCTTGAAAGCAATAATCATTTTCAACCAAATTGGAGTGAGGCGCAGGGGTTGGAGGAAGCGACCTGGTTTTACACAAGTCTGGTGAGTTCAGAGGTTGCACCAAAGGTCTGCAGAAGGTGCAGCCTTTACCAGCCCCATCACTGCAAGGCAGATCGGTCATGTATTTGCCCCCGTGCCTTTACCTGGATCCAGACACCTAACTGTAAGCTCCCGAATTTGAATATTTTGCCTTATTTGCTTTTACCCTTTGGGCGAGTGACTCAGTTGGGGGTGGTGCTGGGCACAGAGCTTGTGTTTTGATTCTCACTGGAGCGGCCATGTCTCATGAAAAACATGGTTTGCTCCAGGCCACAGTGTTACAATTTGCATATAAACTTAGGAAAAAGGAAGCTTTCTTTCAGCTTTCCTGTGTGAGAGTTTACAGGAGCATTTCTGTCTGTGTACATAATAGCAGAAGCCGGGCTTCTCATAAATGTGGATGGGTTAAGCCTGTCGCTGCCTGAATGGGAATCTGCTGTGGAAAAACCCAGAAAGAGGAAGGAAAGCCTAAGGAAATGCCAGCTTCAAGGGGAGAAGTTGGCCAAGACTTCTGTTGTGCTGCTCTTTGGTTTGTACCTGGCCACCAGCAGTGTAGCTGGGGAATGCCTCAGAGCTGTGCAGGAATGTAGCCTCAGGGCACCTTCGGGAGGCAGAGAAGATGTCTTTATGCCCTTTGCTCAAAGACAGGATGGAGGTACAAAGGCACCGAGTGGTTTGCCAGAGATTACAAGAGTATATATTTGTGTTAGGAGACGGACCCAGGTCTCCTGACACAAGAAGTACAGCCAAAAGTATGGTCTACGCATAGACAGCTTCTCCAGCAAATGGAGAGATGCCTTGGTCAAAGAGGAAGATAAATGTTGAAGTATACAAGAGCTGGCTAAATTATGAATGTGAGAAGAGGAAGAGGAGAAGAAGACCAGATTCTCCCATGTTCTACTCAGATGTTAACAAAGAAAGCTGAGAAGTGTTTGCATAGACACTACATTATTCCGTGTCCAAATGCCTCATAAAAATAATACTGGATGATCACAGAATGGCACACCAGGGAAAAGAAATTCTTCAGCGGAATATTCCCTCTGGAAAAACACTGTGAAAACTAATACACTAATGGCTTTCAATTTCATGTTTTATATATAGAGATATTAACTGCTCCCCAGATGTCTCTTCATATTACGGCCCAGCTACACGAGCACTTTGGGGAAGACCTCGGAGCACGCTTGGTCTTGTCTGCACACAGGACCAAGGAGTGCTCTCTCGTTGTATGTGCAGCTCCTGTGATGTATACAGTAAGTTTCTTCTACCTCCTTCCCAGAGCAGTCCTGCTCCCGTGATTCTCTCCAGTGGGATTTTTTTTTTTTTCATCTTCCTAGTCCTTCTGGATTTTTCCATTCTTCCCCCACGCTCTGCAGCCTCACCACCATGCTGGGAACCCTGCATTCCTTCTCCGCTTGTAAAAAAGGAGTCCTCACAAGAAGTGGTACCGTGGAGCGATTAAAGCACAACACTGTCAATCAAAACACTAGTAACAAATGCTAAAGAAAGTTAAGTTTAAAAACAACATTATTAATTGCTTTCTGGGGGTTTTCCAGGCTTGTCTGGATTTATCTGGTGACTTCTCTCTCCACATTGTTCAGACTGAGAGCCGTTTGAGTCAGGAACTGTCTGTCCTGTGTAATGCCAGCAACGGTTATGCCGTTGTAGCAAATCGGAATGATCTGGGTTCTTTTCCAAGCTTTCCTAATATATCTCAAGTGTGTATATATATCATCCTGCCGCATCCTGAGGGATCCAAAAGTAGCTTACGTGCTTTGTTCCCTGGATGGAGCCTATTGGAGTCTGGGACAGGTACGGAAGAAGTCATGAGTGCGGGGACATCGATGGTGCACTGTGCAAGGACAGCAGCCCTGCTGCTGGGATGATGGGACATGTCCAAGTCCTTTTAGGAAGTTTTGCAGGATTTGTTTAAAAAGGCCAAGAAACACAGACACTGGTATAGGAGAACGTTGTATTGTTGCTGGATTATTTAATTATTATTAGGGACATATTATTTGTATATGCTTTTATGAGTAGTTCCATTTTGAACTCAGTCTGCCTTCCTGCTTGCACCTCAGCCCTCCCTTCCCTTCCCCTCCTTCCCACCCTCAGATCCCACACCCCTCCACCCATAGGGCCTTGAAGAGAAGTGCAGGGTCCCAAGACTGGGGACACAACAACTATACTCAAACCGGAGAATACCCTTTTCAGTGGGACATAGTTGCTCTGTTGCCTTCGGTGGAACTCTCCTGTGTAGCATGGCTGAGATTGTCCTAAACACCTTCCATGGCTCTGTGCATGAATTATTTTCAACACTGATTGCTGGGTAAGGACATCAGGTTGCATGGGATATCTCTGCTTTCTAGAATTCAAATGAATGGCAGAGGAAAATTGCAAAGGTGTGCTTTCCACCCACCCCCTTCCATCCTCCCTGCATCACAGTCATCACTAGGAAAATGTCTTTCCCATGCTCTAAGAAACCCTCTTTCTCTGACATGCTGCTTTGCTTTAAATCTATCTGCCACATAACATTTCCAACAACAATTTTGCATATATATGTGTGTGTGTGTGCAGGTTTTTCGTCTGCTATATGTTTGTACGTGGCATTAGGAACCTTTTTCAGAAACAGTCAGAGGTCTTAGGGCTTGTCTTTACTTAGAGTCCTTACTAGCAGCTTCTGATACACTTTCCTTGAAGTACCATAAGAATAAAGTATCCACACATCAATTCCTTGAGGAATAGTTTCTATGCTTTAAATAGGCACAATATCTTAATGCGTATCAATCTTCAAACAGAAAAAAAAGACATTTTACCATCTAAGTGAAGATATTGCTCTCTTTGTAATCACTCAGTCTTTAGCTACTACTTTTGATTTAAAATATCAACTAGCCCAGCATCAGTACGTTAGCAAGAGCATGAGGATTGATACTGCTATACCGGCAAAAGCGTAAAAAGTGAAATCATTTTCCCAGTGTCATTGGCTCCATGGAGGGAATTGGTTTAAGCTGTGCAAGCAAAAACTACTCTTTAAATGATAACAATTGTGCTTCCACCAGGCAGCTTTACGAGGCATCCTACCACAAAACCCTTTCATGTGGAGGCAAAGCTTTAGGCACAGGTTTATCCCATCTCGCTGAGGAGCTGAGGGTGACTGTGTAGCGGGATTAGATGATAGCTGAATGGTTTGCATTTGGGGCTTAGACTCCTCCTGATGATCCCTGGCTAGCAGCAGCAGTAGAACTGGTACCAGTGCAGTGTTGGGAGCCGGTTTCAAGCCTCAGTTGGTCTTTCCACGTGGGCCAGCACCAGAGTGCTTCCCAATGGCACTGGATCTTTGCCAGCAGTGGCACAAATTGTTCTTCTCTGGACTGGGTTGACCTGTCGCCCTTGCCTGCTATGCAGCACGGGTGTGCAGGAGGACCTTCTCTGCAGTTGAAACCAGGAGCTTGCTCTGACTCGTGTCCTTTCCCTTTGGTGACAGGGCGCTGTGCCCGCTGTGGGGAGAATGTTGTTGGGGAAGGCACCGGCTGCACGGCCATGGACCAGGTCTTCCACGTGGAGTGCTTCACCTGCATGATGTGCAACAACAAGCTGAGGGGCCAGCCTTTCTACGCGGTGGAGAAGAAAGCCTACTGTGAACCCTGCTATATTGTAAGTACCCATTCTTGTTTGCACCCCAATTTTAATGCACAGACGTTGGAAATGTTGATTTATTTCATTGCTGTGCGGTTGCCTTACAGTGAAAACCCAACAATCCCATGGCAGTGCTGTGGGCATCAGCTTTGCCATGGTCTTCAACAGAATTCTGATTATTTCAGCCTGTCCGGGTGAATTTTGTTTTTTAATCTAACCTGTCTCTGAAATGAAGTGGCCGAAGCAGGGGAAAGAGCTCTGTAAGGAGCAGACGATGGAGTGATTCTTAAAAGGTAGTGTTGTGCTCAGAAGCTTTCTGTGTTGAGAAGCCTGATACCCAAATGCTTACAAACTGTGGTGCCTGCTGAGATTAAGAAGGTGAGGTGCAAGATGGCACTAAAACTTCTAAAATCAACACCTTGCATTGCTTGATGGAAGTCCTTCTCCTGAACTCAGGGTCTTTGGATTGGGTATCTTTGGAAGTTTACCCTAAAATTTCATTTCATGCCTCCAACAAGCTCTTAGCGCAAACAATTAACAGTTGCTCTGAGGAGCTGCACCTTTTAAGAGGCTCCTGTAAGACCTGGTTGGGACCAGTTGCACAGTTACAGATTAAAGGAACATCGTATAATGTTGTGACCTTAGCATCCAGGATATAGGGATAATCCTTGTGATTTAGAATACGAAAAGTATCTTAAAGTGTTGATAGGTCTTTCTCGAAACCTCCAGTTCAGAGTTCTTTTTATAAATGCTAGAGCCAAGGCCCTTCCAGAATTGGATTTGCACTTCTGAAAGTAAAAATTGATGCTTTTTGTGACACTTTTGGCATTCCAGTAATAATTGAAGCAATAATATGTATTTCTGAAAATGCCACTAGCATCCCATTATTCCTTCTGTTTCTGCAGTAGTGGAATTTGCTTTGGGATTTGCAGTGGGATTATTGCTGAAGTATTGAATATAAAAAAGGGATAATTCTGTCTTTTTTACAATGACAGTGATATATGGACCTCGTTAATTGGCTTTTAAAAAGTAAATGATCTTTTGATGGAATGTGTACCTTTTAAACCTTTGCCATTTTTGTTTGCACTAAAATGGTTGCACCGTAAAAAATTTAAGGTTAATTTCATGGCAAGTTTGACCATGTGTGACCACTGCAGACTTTAGGAAGGTACATTCATAGTAGTTGGAATGACTTTATGTAACTTGAGTTAAATGTTTCATTGACTTCAGGCTGGAATTGACTTCATCTGCTTGCAGATTGATATTTTCTTTTCCTCTTTTTTAAATCAAGCACGCATTCTTCACCACTCATCTGCTTTAGTTTGGGAAAACATCTGCATTAGCCACTGTAGTAATGGTTTAAGATTATTTAATCCCATTACTTATACACTTCATTAGCCTGAGTGAATTTTTGGCAAGAGTTCAGTAAACTTCCTACATTGGGAGATAAAAGGATAAAAAAGGAAAGGGAGAAGGATTCTGTTCCTAATTTTCTTTCAAATTTATCTTCTATCTATTTAAGGAATAAAGGAATGATAATTGCCTGGTTGCATCTGCGTTTGTACGTTCTGTGATACCGCTTTGCAGCTTGGAGTACAGAGGAAAGAGTCAACGTTTAATAGCTTTTTTTTATATAACCAGAAGGGGCCTTTAAATGTTTATCCATGCAGTCCACAAAAACCTGGTTATGGACTTAACCCAAAACACGTCTGGATCCATCTGCTGCTGCACATGCAGGGGAAGGGATGGCAGTGCTGATGGGGCTACGTATGTGCAGCTGGTACCATGGGAAGGGATGGCAGTGCTGATGGGGCTACATATGTGCAGCTGGGCAGCTGGTACCACGAGTTGGAAATGGAAAGCAGGGATCTGGCAATCCGATGTAGCAAAGAATGAAAAAAAAAAACCAAAACACCCAACACCCAAGCACACATTAAATTCATAAATGTGGAAGAAGCAAGTGTTGGGAGCTTAAGTCTTGATACCATTCAGAAAGCTCAGGACTCTGCTGTGCATCGAGGCACCTGCCATGCTATTGACTTCAGGCCTGAGGAATTTTGTGTTGTAGAGCATATGTCTCATTGATTTTTTCAATGAAATGAGGTCTGCATTGGCTTCAGTAGGATGATGAGTGCCTAAATAGACTGAGGGCCTTAGCTAGACTTGCAAGTTGTTCTTGGAAATGGATTGGGGACCCTTGAATTGCTGAGGCACAATCACAATGCTTTTGCCTTTAGATGTGTGATGCGGTCATACTGAAGTCAGGGAGAGTTAATGACCTGCTTAAAATCTAGCCTGTTCTTAAGGATTTTGCTGAATTGTGGCCTCTGATTTTTTTGGCGCTTCCCCAAGTGCCATTATCAGAAAAGAACTTGGGACAGTTGGAGCCCTGGTTCTGCAGGAAATCAGTGGGACTGAAGAACCCAGACTTACATTCCTGTGGACCTGAATTCTCATGGAAGGTGGAGCCTGTGTGACTAGCCCGAGGTTGCATGGCTAATCTGTGACTGTGGCCAGCTGAGAAAACAGGATTCTCAGCTGGTGTAAATCTGAGTAATTCAATGAAGCCTGTTTACTGGCCTCTGTAATTCACACTGATCTCTAGCACATCCCCATTTCCCCAAGTCCACACCTTTTAACTTCTTATCCAAGCCATTAGCCCAAGCTGCTCCATTTATATAAAGAAAAGGCACTATATTATTTGCCTGGTTGTGATATGCAAATTTATGAATTCTTTGATTTTTTTTTAATAATTCCCTTGTGTGACTTGTGGCCATACGCGCATAAAAACTATGTGCAAAAATAAAATACACATTTTTCAACAGTTGGAATTGGCTAATCTTCTCAGTTTATTATGTGACTCTTCTTAGTTGTGAGGGAATAAAGCCATAATTAAGATTATTGTGAAGGGCTGTATTTAATTACTTGTTAGTCAATACCAAGCCTAAATAGCCTGCAGGAGGGTTGTTTTGTTTCTGGTTTTATTTATCGGTGACCCAGTTAAGATGAAATTCCCCAGAAGTCTGAATTAACATGTAAAGAGATCAATCACCTGGTTTTTTTTTAAAAAAAAAATACTTTTCCTAATTGGAATTTAAGTACTAGGTCAATTTCTTTCACACAAAAATCCCCCCACCCAAAAGCCAGTCGTTATCATTTCCTGTTACATCTTATGAATGCGGTGAGTTCTGTTGCCAATGTGTTCGCTGGTTTTGCTCTGCATCCAAGGATTCTTTCATTATTAATGTTATTTCTAAAAGAGTACCAGTCTTCTCCATTAAGAGGCTTCTTGCTGAACTAAAAGCAACTGTAAAAGATAAAGTGTTAATAGGAGACAGATGTCTCCCTGTCATTACAACAGTCAAGTACCATCAGAAATATCACGATAGGGTTTCCAGTGTAAGCAGCGCTGTACACGTGATGAATACTGTGTCCGCAGTGTGTTCTCGGTGTACTTTCCCCTCCCTTACAGGGCACATTACTGACAAAAAACATTTGGTTTGCTTCCTCTAAGCAGTTGAAGAGATTTTAGCACTGGGCTCAGAGCAGAGAAAAGGTTAAGAGTAATATCAGTGGAACCGTGGTTATAAAAGATTGAAGAGCAAGATGTTAGAGCCGTGCCAGCTGTCTACTTTCCAAATACCGTATTATCATAAGGACTGAGCACAAGGTTAACCAGACACACTGATCTGGCAAGAGTCATGCTGCTGTTTTGTGAATGGGATGTTCTTTGATGTCCTGATGACATTCTCTGGCACGTGGAAATTTTCCTCCCTTCCTTACCTGCTTTCCTGGCAGTCCAGTGGTTGGCAGTTGGAGATAGACCCTCCGAGGCTGAGGGTGGAAAGGTGCTGAGCACCTGCAGTTAGCGCTGAAAGCACCGACATCTTACAGATGCTCCTGGCCGCTGAGGGTTTCTTCTGTCGTGTCCAAGTCAATGTGACCCACCACTGGGCCAATGGAAGGATCATGGTGCGATGGGGAAGGGGCGAAGAAAGCAGAAATAACTAATCGAGGAAAGACAAAATAGCCAGGGTCAGATGAAAGAGTTTGGAGAAGTGGTGGGTTGGAAATGATGAGCGATTGAAGGAGAGGAAAGAAATTGTCTAGTGTCTGTCTGTCTAGAGTGGGTGAAGATGTTGGGTATGCTCTGCAGTGCCCCAGGGATCGAGGTTTCCTGTTTCTGCTGCGCGCTGCAGGATATTGAGGACGTGACCTTAAACCCTACCCCAAAGATCCCTTACGAGGATTGTGCAGGGTGAGGTTCATCTTTCTGTAGTGCTAAAGCTGTGGAAGTGCTTGAAGGGGAAGAACTGTGCATGGAGGTAATGTCCTGATCACTGCTGTTCCCCAGCTTTAAACTCAGGATCATAGTGCTTTGTGTTTTCCGCTGATTATTGTTTTGTGAGCAAAAAAAACCCCATATTTTCAAGGTTTTTCACTCTTCTTAGCTTCTAACTTGCTGGCCTATCAGAGGCTGTAGTTTGGTAGAAGATAGTTCAGACCAGAACACAAAAGAAATGGTGATGGTTTAGAAAATAATGTGACTAGAGCCACTGGTGCCATGGAGCATCCTGGGAAAGCTTAAATTTGCTTAATTGTTCTGAAATGTCGTTGTTAACTCAATTTGTGCTCATTGAAATCTTGGTCAAAGTGCCATCGGCTTCAGGGCGACTGGTGTTGTCAACCTCACCCTGCGTGTGCACGGGAGTGGGATTGTTCGAAAGCTGTGCAAGAGCAGCTACCTCCAGCACATACGGTTTAAAGCGTGAGGTTGATCCCTGCAGTAAAATTACATCTATTTTTAAAAATAATTCTGCAATTTGTAAGCAGAGATTACAGCACTAATTTAGCAACCATGTAACAATGTAAATTGGACCAAAAAAGAGAAACTATAATTTAAAGATTTTTTTTTTTATGATACAAGTTTTTTTCTTTTTTTAAAGTAAAAAGCCCTTTATTCTTGTTTTTGTCAAGCAACGTATTGAATTTGAGAGTAATTTATGGAAAGTGCTGCCAGCATGGTATTGCGAGTGCTCCACAATTTGAATTTAAACTGCTCAATGGGATCATTAAGACTATTATGCCTGCTTTCCAAAGAGTTTGAATTCAAAATGACAACTGGAACAAAAATATAAAATAAACTAAAGGGAAGTCATGCACTCTTTACGTGGTGGAATTTTTCTGCCCTCCAAGTATTTCATTGAGATCAATGCTTTTCTTCAATCCTCTCCTAGAAAAAAGCTGGTGTTGCTAGTTTGAGCCTGGTGCTCGTGCGTGAGTCATCGGCAGCAGGGAGCTGAACCCGTGACCCGTGGATCTAAAAGCATTTCTGCCGTAGCAGAGAAACGCAGCTTGGCTGCACCAGGCAGCAGCAGGCTCCTGCCCTGGATATTTCTTCCCCACAACAGAAGAGGTCCGTGGGCACAGCAGAAACAGAACAGGGCTTTGGTTTGCTTTAATCCTGTCGATTATTAGCTTTGATCATTTTGTTAATCTAAGCCCAATTGGTCACTTCTTGGGAAAAAAATCATGAAAAGGAAGACTGTAATTCCTGGTAAACTGCTCAGCATTTGTAGAACTGAAAAATGAATAAATGCCTTGAGAGCATAACAGCCCTTTCTATTGATACCACCCAGCAATAATTAATATAAAAAACACTGATGGAAGCTGGGAGAGGAGAGCAGCCATAAACTCAGCGCTACTGCTTTGGCTGTTAAACGGTCTGTGCAGTCAGGGCATAAAATTGAGGAGGATGGGGCTCTACTGCATAAGCTACACCTGGAGCTTCCAGGAGTCCAAGTCTAGGAGGTATAAAGACGTGTATGCATGAGATGAATGAAGCAGCTTCTGCCAGAACTGGGACAGATTGGGAACTCAGCTGTCCTGAAGCCTGCATCTGTGTTTTCAGTGACCTACCAGCTGTAACAGGGGTTGGGTCATGGCTCTTGTTTTGTCACTAGGCAGGAGGAAAAGGTCCCTTTGCAAGGGGGCAGGGGTCAATAACCTCCTTTCTGAACTGGAGGTATAAAGAAAGGAGAAAGCATGCCATGTGATGATCAGGTATGCTGTATAGGAACTCCTCTGTAGAGACTCGGGATCATATCAAAGAGGACGGGCCCAATTCATCTTGCTGCCCAACAAGGACAGGACAAGAAGTCTACAAACGAAGGCTGTAAGAGGAAGAATTTCTAGTGCTCTTGGAAGACATGAGAGCATGAACCCTGCCAAGGGCTGGACTAGGCTCACCTTGGTTGAGGCTTCTCTGAGGGAGACCACACGCTTGTCTGCTGAGGGTGGCTAAAGAGGATGGAATTATTCTTTTCTCGGGGCAGCAGGATGTGCTTGGCTAACTGGTCCAAATCACTTGATGGGATTGAAGATGTCATGTACCCTATTTCCAACCTACAGTTGCTGTTTGCCTTCATGCTGTTGACTTGTGAACGCAGCTGATTGACATTGAGGTGGACAGGGAGAAGATCAGGCCACACCTTGGCTGAGTGGAGTGTTGCTTTAGAGGAAGACCAGCTATGGATTGTGGAGGTAAAGGAACTTGATGATACCAGTGTTACGAGGAGAATGTTTCTGGAAAAGTCACCATAGTGCTGGACAGCATCTTAATAGGTACATCTGTGCTGGAAGATTGCTCATGAAGTGCTGATTAATTACTTCAGTGATGTCTTGGTAGGTCAAAGTTCTGTGAGGGATGGATGGATCATTTCTCGTGGTCCATCTTTTAAAATGTGTCCTTATTAGGTGAAGACTCCTTCTGCATGTGTTGGCAGTCATAACGACTTGAATTGTCATCTTGCCTCTGCCTTGCACTTTTATAATTAGAGGGATTTTTCATATTTGATTATAGGAACTAAGCATTGATTTGACATGTATAATCTAGAAAAACTGTACCATGGGAAAATTTGTGGAGGGAGTTCTTAGTGTGACTGAAGTAAGATTATATTGTGAAGGACCAGCTGCTGCCATTCGGTGGATTTCTTGCCTCACAGGGTGAATTACACTGACCAGCTCTATGTTCTTAGGAAGAAAATAGTCTCCTTTTCTGCAGGATCAGTGGGATTTTATGGCTCCTGGCTATACCCCTGGTTATGGATCATACTACAATAGAGGGAATGGTGAAGGCATTTAGCAATGACTTCAAGTTGTGATTTGAGATTTTTTCCCTTTAGAAGTTAGTTCAACTGTTGTCTGCCTTTGAAAGCTAGCAGCAACAGCTTGTAAGGAAAGAATAAACTCTTGTGCATCAGCATCTTTGTAGCAGTGGGAAAATCTTTCTCATTTGCAGTCAAGTGTAGATGGGTATTAGATGGCAAGCCACATCTAGTGTTTGTAGCATTTGTCTCTGCTTTTCTTTCAATTGCACTTCACCAACTTCTCAGCCAACTATTTGCTGCTTTCACCCATTCCTACCTGAGCAGCATGTAGAGATCCCACTGTAACAAACTCTCGTTGTGGTGTGTCAGTGATGACAGACCATAGCCTCTGCCTCTAAAAACCCTCCTGGGGAACAGCAGCGAAGGGGCAGGGAAAGGCAGTGGCATTGCCCCCGTCTTGCAGATAGAGAACTGGCCCCAAGGGGCTGAAATGCGGTTTGTTTACAGCATGGATCTCCATTGCTAGAAGCCTTCAAGGACAGGTGGGGCAAACATGTAAAAACACTGAACAGACCCAGGGGACTTTTCTAGCCCTGCTTCATCCATGCCTGAGCTCGGTCCAGGACCACAACCATCACCTGCAGCGTGCAGCTCAGGTTTGCCATGTCCCAGTGTTCTGCCTGGTAGCAGCCTGCAGAGGTCTTCAAGCGGAGTAGCTACCTTTCTGTTCTTCCCTCCTTAAACCACTGCTGTTTAGCCACGGGGCGTGAGTATGAATGAGCAGCTGAAAGCTGAGTGAGGGCTCTTGGAAAACCCAAGAGGGTGGGAGGTACCGTGCCAAGTGTTACTGCTTGCTTGTAACCTCACATAGTTATTTGTCAATTCGAACTGCTGAAAACAATTATTTTGGAAAGGCTGTGATTTATTTGAAATAGGACCTGTAATTTAGGTGTGTGTTTCCATCAGATCTGTGTATTATTGAATTTGCTCTGTCCTTCCTAATGCAGTGATGTCAAAGTGCTGCACAGTGTCCGGAGATCTAAAAAAAAAAAAAAGAAAAAAAGAATTCACTGAAGTAAATACAGGGTTAATATGTTAGCAGACTCTTTGGATTATTTTGCAGTGCTGGTGCTGTGCTGGCAGAGCTGCTGGTGGAGCACAGGCCTTGCAGCCAGACTGTGATACCTGCCAGTAACAGGGCAGAATCTGTCCTGGGAGGGGGGTGTTTGGATTTAGCAGGTATGATTTCTCCTCAGCAGCCCTGCTGAGAACAGAAAGCCTAGTCTCACTCGCTCTCTGATTCCAGATGCCCTCGTACTTTGGTCCAGACAGTGATTTGCAAGCCTGAGTGCCAGGGAGGCTTTTGCAGCGTGCCACTTCAGCCGTCTCCTTGGTGAAGCCACACTCCAAGGAATTTGCTCTGGCTAAAGCTCAGCCTGTGAGTCCATCCTCCCTCTAGCGTCCTGCCTCTGTTTCTTCACTCCAGGACACGGGTTTGCCTGCCTGCAATGTTTGTTTGCAGTAGAGGAAACTGTTTCACTTGCCATGGCACACACACACAAACCCCAGCGGGCTTGGGAAATTTCTGGTTAGGAAAAAAACAAAATGATGCTGGGTTAGGGAAAGCGCAGCAGGCATGAATGATGGCAGGAGAAAGCGTTTATTGATTCTGAGAGTATGGTGAGTGTTTGGTGCTCCTGGAGTGTCAAAGCAAATTGCAAGTATGTTGTTTTTTCTCAGCTGCATTGATTATAAAGCTGTGGGGCCAGTATAATATTGACAGAAGAGGTAAATCATCCTCTGGGCTATTTTGGGCAGAAGGAAGACCAGATTATAGCTCAACGCTAGGGACAAGAGAGGATTGTGCACTGGTATGTAGCAGCTTTCGCAGGAGCAAAGAGCACGTTGGTTCGTGTGGGCAGCAAGACCTGCGGTCCCTGCATCTGCATCCCTCCTGGGGAGGACCATCCATGTGAGTTGAGGCAGCGATGGCACCGTGAGTGTTGGTGAACATGGAGCTGGTGGGGAGTCTGGATGGTTTAAACTGAGCTATGAGATGCGCTGCCCCTGCTTTTCCCTGGCTGCTGTTTCCTGACTAATGTTTGACGTAGAAGCACCACGTGGGTTTTTCACAGCAACCTGATGCTGTAACCGGGTATCTTCTCTCCTGGCTCTCTGAGGCAGTGCAGTAAGTTCAGGGCATCAGAAACTGGTGGCAATCTTTATGCTACGTGCCCATGTTTCCAAAGGCTTTCACTGTTGCAAAAAATGGAGCTTTGTAGGGGAAGAAAACCAAGCCAAGAACTCTTGTCACGTCTTTGTTTTCAGGTATCAAGCAGGGATTTGATAGGCTGCTTCGGGCACCGTCAGATTGTGCTCTTGCAGATGCTAGGGATTGGAAGAGATCTTTGTATTGTTTTGATTCTTATTGTCTTGCTGAAGTTAATCTGCTAACATGTGATAGTTTAATGCTGTGGCTCATTGTATTTACATTCTTGCTGTTTGACTCTCTAACACCAAGTGGCCTTCTGTTGTTTTCGGATTCTCAAGTTACCCAAGACTCTGTATGTAGGTATTTTTTCAAACTACTCTGAAAAATCTACGCAAATAATGGTTATGGTGCCCAAAACGTAAAAGTTGCCACTGACCAAACCTGGATATTTTCTCTTGCTTGTGAAGGGAAGTAAAGCAAGAGGGGGGAAGAACAGTGTTGAAATGTAAATTAACTTTGAGATGTTATCAGGGATTGAAATTTTAAGTATGAATATTCCATTAGCTCCTGACAATGTAGTTTTTTGTTTAAGGACGTGTTTGAACCAATACACCATCTTGGCGTTCTACCAACGGAGGTATCCTTGTAAATGCAATCTGTGTTAAAGCCAGACAGCACTTTTAAAAAATTATTTAATATTTCCTACAGCAAGCCATCTGTGACTGGTAATATTTTAGGAAGCAAATGAACATCTTAGCAACGTTCTCCACTCTATTTGAGTAACTTTTAGACTTTTTAAATTAGAAGTGCTGCCAAATATTTATGTTCTGTTGTGAAGAGAAAAATATTTGTTTGACATCCTAGTCTCCCTGGCAATTTGCAGTCAGTTGCTCCTCTTAGGAGCTGTGCTTTTCTCTTGGGTAGTGTAGGACAAACGGAGGTTATGGGCATCCCTGAAGCTGTCTTCTGGACTCATTCCTTGACAGAGAGTAGGAGCGGCCGTAGCACCCGATGGGTCTCTGTAGGGAGCAAGAGAGGTCCTTGTGTGAAGGATGCAGTGTGGGACAGGGGCAGGTTGGGGACCAGGTTGTGCCCGCTGCTGGTATTGGTGGGTTGGAGGGCAGTGGAAAAGCCACCGGGGCACAGGTGGCCAGTGCAGCACTCCTGCCAACATGCAAAAAGCTCAAGAGTTACCGGCAAAGGCAAACCACTTTGCAAGATGTTTTCCAGTGCATCTGCCACAGACACTGCAGCCATTGCCAAGGCAACCAAGTCGCCAGAATTTAGCAGCAGCAAGGCAGAAGGAAAAATTAGTGATGGTCTAAGACATGGCTGGCAAATGCTACTGAGCCTAAACTGCCCTGAACCAGTCCTGAAATAGTTAATTCCATTTTGGAAAAGCTGAAATGTTCTGAAGAGTGGCATAGCACCAATTTTTGCTCAGTACTCATTTGGAATGGTCCATGTAACTTGCCCGTACTGGCCACCTTTGGACTGTTGCAACCAGCAGAATCCCAGGTGCATCACCAGCACACAACCTGTCTCATGGCTCTGCCTGTAGTATCAATGCCACGCATGGAATATACGTATTCTTATATGCTGGAAGGTCCCTGCAACATAGAGGAGGAAGAGAAAGCAGTCCTGAGTTGCTCTATTACCTCTGATAGGTTTACTTCCCCTGCGGCATGGCAATAAGATTAAAGTTTTATAGCAATATCACCTCTATCCAGACAAAAAAACCCCATAAAACCTCTCCTCTCTGCTACTTAGATTTCAGACTCTTTTATAGAGGTTCTGCATCTGTTAATAAAATCCGTAATTCATTTTGAACATTTTATTGTCACTTTGGATAAAAGTTGAATCAGATAGAATTATTGCCCTTCTAATATTCCCTTAACCTTTGCATTTTAGACTTAGACCATATCAGTTAAATTTTAAAAATCACTTTTTTATAGACATGAATGCCCCCATCTCAGTTTTAGAGGGTCCTTTCGCACAGAAATGCCATAGTCTATCTTGAGGTCATGTGAAAACTTGAAAGGCTCTAATGCAAGCACTGCTCGCTTTCCGCTAAGTGTCTTGCATGCCCTATTAATTACTTTAATGGTGACATGCCGGTTTAAGGGAGTTCTTTATTAATACCGCTAAATCTTTTTTTATTGTTGTTTAAACACTTTTTCTTTCCTTTATGTAGATGTATTTAATCCTTTCTGTCTTTAAAATAAATGAGTGCATAGCTCCACATGAGGCGTTTGACACTTCCATTTTGCATTCTCGGGAGCGAGTAGGGAAACATTTTCCTCCCTTACCTGCCATGTCCATCTGTACTTGTGTCCATAATCATGTGTTAGGTTGTTGCTGGGGAAGCAATTTTTGAACTTGAACAGCGAACTTGATTTTTCTCTTCCCGGATGTTGAGATTTTAGCGGTTAGTTTGGCTGTCTTGTTGAAAAGTGAAGCCCTCCCAGTCCAAGAGAGGACTTGCTTATGTTTGAGCCCTTTCTTAGCGAGGACGATGCATTGATTTGCTCTCCTCAGTCTGAACTCTTCTACGAGTTCCTTTTAGCTTTAAAGATTTATAGCATGCACCATCCTGGTTTGTTTATAGAGTAGCCCTTTTGCTGAACTAGCTGGCTGGTAAAGCAGTGACATCCATGCCTGCAGTTGGATTTTAGTCTGTGAGATCTCTATGGCTTTTTGAGGTGATATCTTTTACAAAAGATGTGTTTTGGTTCCATATTAGTTGTAGATTTTCTTGGTCTGGGGAGGGGAAACAAGGTATGAGAAATAAATTGTCTTTGGGACCTGGAGGAACTTTTTCAAAAGCACATAAATGGCTGAGGACCTTGCTGCTTTTTGGTTTGGTAACCCATTCTTGACAACGAGACTTAAACTTTTATTCCTAAGTATTCTTATTCTTTAGTCACTTTTGAAAGTGTTGCATCCAAAGTGTTGCCTCTCCAATGGCTGTTGATGGTGGGTTTGCCATGGGACTCTCCCACATTTGAGGTGTATAAATAAATTTCACTCTTCTTTAAGAAAATTGCAATGCGTTACTGAAAACCTGCTTTCAAAGAGGTTTCACCAACAGTGACTAGTCTTTTCTTTGGCGAGGGAGCAGTGGTTTTGGGATGGGGGTTGTCTTTTGGTTTGGATGGGCAAAGTAAGAAAACTTTTGTGTTCCACTGAGGGGTTGGTCTGTTGGCATCTCCTCTCCCAGATGACTTCTGGCTCCTAAAAGCATCTGTGCCCAACTGGGTAATAGAATTTCTGTGCATCCTTCCATGGCCCACGGATACCTAGACGTACATACAGACTTGCCCAGGAAGAATCTGGAAGCCTAAATTCAGTCTGAAATAATTTAGCATTTGCCTGGGAAAGGTATTCCTTCCTCTGGTCGACTTTCCCTTGGGTTTGTCCAAATCACTCAGCAGTTACCAGTAGCACGCTTTGCTGTTGAGTGGGCAAAGCCTTTTGCTCACAATTGCTATTTTGCTTTTGGGAGCAGGCGGTATATTCATGCACTTAGACGGTCCTAAATGGTACCTTTTGCTTTTTCAATTTTTGCTAAAATGCACCCTTTGCGTTTTAGAATAAGTAGCTAATTAAATGGCAAGGCTAAGTGCTGGTTGGCAGGGCACGGGTGTAGAGTTGCTCAAGATTAGACAAGGGACCTGATCCTGTAAATCCAATCGCTGATCCTGATTTGAATGTTTTCTTTGATATTACTGGGAGCTGAATCAGACTTCTGGGACCCAAGACAATGTGGTTAATGACAGCGTAAGAGGCATAGACCCCCATCTCATAAAATGACCCTCTTGATCGGGTGAGGAATCTAGACTAGCTACATTAACAAACTTCTCAATTTCTAGTTTTTAAAGTCAAAGATAAGTAAAGAGGATTCATGTGAATTTTAGTGGAAATTCCCTAAAATTAACCAAAAAGCTAAAAAGATGCTTTTTTTCCCCCCTTTAGCTTGTCTTTACTTCCCTTTTCCCTTGTGAATACCTTGTTTATTTTTCTAATAAATAATCATATTTTAAAGCAGTGTAAATAAATTGCAAAGTGTGCTCCAATGGGGTGGATAAATATATTCCATCTGTTGGGGAGTGATTATTAAATAATTCACCAGTGGCAAACCCAGGAGTGGTTATCCATTTTCCCCTCATTCATGGGTAATTTTTTCTACATCCCGTAGGAGCTCATTATGTTTTCTTTGTACATAATGTTTAATAATTTTTAAAATCTGGCACTAACCCTCCATCTACGGATTCTTCAATTTTTCCAAAATATTTGTCCATGTGTATGCATGTATGTGTTGGCAGAGGAAGGTGTTTGTTTTCTTTCTTTTTTTTTTTTTGTGTGTGTTGAGAGAAGGTGAGCACTGATGTATGAAGTGAGACGGGGAGTTGGGAAGCAGATTTCTTTGTGTACAGGGGAGTTTGCTCCTGCGCAGATGGAGGATGGGTCACATCCCTACTTCTCACCCTTGTGTGGGAATCAATGTTGGCTTCAGGGCTATGGCAGCAGTCAAGCTTTCACTCATGCTTCAACATTTCTAAACAAAGGAATAAGAAGCAAGGCAGGGAGTAGGGCATGGATCTCAAGGGCTCTGTCGTCTTTTACTCAATTTTAGGAAGAGTTTGATGGTCTTCTGAGGGACCAAGGGTGACCCCAGTGAGCTTGGCTTTTGGACAAGCAGCAATTACCTGATAAAAGCTAGAGCCCTATCCCATCAGTGGAAAAATGGCCACAGATATGTGGGTTGGTGGGCTTTGAGCCCAACTTTAAGGGAAGAGCCCAGCTCCTCCTGGTAGCTAGCAGACCCGAAAGCCTCCCGTGTGGGCTTTGAGCAGGCAGGGAGGGCGGCTGGGAGGAGGATGGGATGGGGCTGGCACAGAGCGGGAGGCTGTGCAGTCAGCAGCTGGCACCTCCAGTGCTGGATTCCATTTCAGCAAGGTTCACGTTCCCTTAACTACATCTGCATCCCAGGGTGGGACGTGAGGGACCACCATCCCGTCCTGCAGCTGCTGGATGCCAGTGACCGAGGTCCTGTGGTCAGAGCTGGGCTCTGCCCCAGGCTGGAGGCAGATGTTTGCAGTTAGAGGACAATCACTATCTTGGTGCTAAAATGTGTAATTAGCCACAGGAAATTCTTTCCTCAGCTGATGAAGGCAGGAAGGTAGAAGCGTCTCTTGATGCTTTCAGTGTTTTTCTAGGGAGTCCAGTGAGTCTGGCTGCCCTCACCGGGGGAACAGCAGTCCTGTTCCCGAGCAGGTAATGCTCTCTGCTGTTCTCTCTCACACGTCCAAAGGTCCGTGCTGTCAGCCAGAGAGGAACAAAACCCTCTCCCTGAGAGGCAAAGGGCTGTTTTCTTTCTCTCTCCCTCTTTTTCACATTCCCTGTAGGCATGTGCGGACTCTGGGTTTCCGAGGCAGCTGTGCTCTGTCCTGAGCAGCAGCAAACAGCTTTTCCCTGGGACAAAGAGCAGACCCCAACAATTTGGTTTTGGCTGTAGTTTCCAAATGATTCTTGACCTGGAAACTCCTTTTGTTACTCTGCTAATCCCTTCTCCTAACTGGGGAACAGTTGGGGTTTGTTGGGGGGTTTTTTTGAGGGGTAGAGGTGTAGGAGGATGTAGTCTGGGTGTGAATTAGAAGAGCCTTGAACATTTTGCTTGTTTGTGAAGAAAGGCTCTTCTTTCCTTTGCAAGACACTTCCCAAGCTCTATTCTGCATAGATACATCACAGTCAAAACCAGTCAGAATAACATTTCCCGTGACTGGTTTCTGTGCAGAGCATGAATTTTGCTGCTCTCAGCCTAGGATTGAAGTGCTGCAACTCCTGAGGCTGGTGCTGACTCTGGGCTCCCGTCCCCATCTCATTTCCTGCTCCAGATAGTTGGTAATTTTCACTCCTGGCAATGATGCTCCAGGATGGAGGACCCCAGGGAAGCTAACATCCAGGCGAAAGAACTGTGGCAAGTGATCAGGTTGAACATAAGTCCTAGAGCAAATGAACAGTGTGTTCAGCACTGCATGCACCACAGACATACAAAAGAGTTACAAGGTTATACCTTGCAGAGCAGGGGCTGGGAGGATAAGCTGAGGTGTTCTGGCCGGCACGCCAGCTGCAGGAAAGGTTGTGTGAACTCAGGGGTTTGCTGGGCTGCTCTAACCTAAACCTCAAGAAACTGGAAAAAAACAGCTGAGGGCTGGAAGGGTGTTTGAAGGATACGGCTGGAGCTGGGGAGTACAAAATTACTGCCATGCTGGCTCTTCCGTGCCCAAGGCTTATCCTTACGTTCGCAGTTCTCCAGCCGTGCAGCGTGGGACACACCTGTGTTCTGCTTGCGAACCCAGGCTGCTGGCACTCCTCTCAGGGATGCTCTTTAATTCTGTGTTCATTGATGTCCTTGATATTAACCAGGACTGAGCATCATCACTTGAAAGCAGCAGGCACAGCAAGCTCTGTTCTCTAGAAACCTGAGCTCAGGATGTAGATGTAGATAGAGATATTTAGAATCACAGAATGGTTTGGTTTGGAGGGGACCTTAGAGACCATCCAGTGCCACCCCCTGCCATGGGCAGGGACACCTCCCACCAGCCCAGGTTGCTCAAAGCCTCATCCAGCCTGGCCTTGAACCCCTCCAGGGATGGGGCATCCACAGCTTCTCTGGGCAGCCTGGGCCACTGCCTCACCCCCCTCTGCATGAAAAATTTCCTCCTAACGCCCATTTCAATGCCATCCTTTTCCCTTTCCTGCATTCGCTGCCTCTCCCCCTGGACGTTGCTGTCTTCAGGTCTCCAGCTTCTTTCTGTGTGAATTTTCCCTCTATTGTGGTGATCCCATCGCTGCTTTTGCCCTCTGTCGAGCACATTCAGAGCGGAAGGAGAAGTGGTTGGGTGCAATGACAGGTGACATCCAAGGGCAGAGCTGGGAAGATGGCTAGGCTCCCCCTCACCCCATACCACCTGTGCCTGCCGTAACTTCAGCACCGCTTCACGCTGCTTTTTCCATAGCGGCAGTGCTGGCAGCACCTCTGCCTAAACACACAGCGAGGGCCACGCTTAGGAGGCTCCCGCTGCAGGACGCGTGCTCTCGGTACCGACACGAGGGCTGTCCGCTGGTCCGGAGTGCGGTGGAGCTTGTATTACAATGTGCCGTTAAGGAAGCTGTAGTTGCCAAATGTTTCTGTTTTTGCATACAGCTATTCCACTGAGGTTGTTATCTGATTTTTCTCTGGTACTGAGAAAAGTGGTTGAATCAGACAAGAGACCTTGTGGGTGGAATACATTATGTCCCAAAATCAATCATAAGGTAAGTTAGGAATAGAATTGAGTTTATTTACAGTCCGTTGACTTTTATAGTTAGCACCATTTATTAGAGAAGATGAAGAAGAAGAAAATTAAGCAGAGGGCAGGGAAATGTTTCTTTGTGATATTTTTGTGCCTGGCAATGAAAAGAGATGTGTGTACGAGCTGACAATTTATCTTCTGCCCTGAAGAGAAATGACTTGTTCTCAAATGGGCATGAAATGAAATAGTGCAGAACACGATAGGAACTTTTCTGAGTAAATGGGTCAATTTCCTGTCATTCTCTCGATAATTGTATGTAGAGCACACTACGCTCCAAACACTGGCAAATGTGATTTTTTTTTTTTTCTCCTGTTATTTTACTCCTCTTGTAAATGGGTGGAAAACATATTCCAGTGCTGGCACTATTATAATCAGCTTTTGCCGGTGGCTAATAGCAGTCCATTTTCGGTGAATGCTTATTACCTCCAAGCAGTCCAAGACACTACATAATAACGCCGCACTGTGCGGATTGGTACTGCGAGGAACCAGATGTAGTTAGAGGGACTCTCTTGCAAATGCCCCATCACAGCAGGAAATTCACTTGTCCCTTTATCTTCTCTTTCCTAATTGCAAAATAAGCTGCTGCTCTAGCTGGAGAAGGAGCTTGGTTTGCCTTCTGAAATTTTCTGGTATGGTCAGGGGCTTTCTGCCTCGCTGTCCCTTAGCAGGCTGGTGCATTTTCCTCCGCTGACAGCAAACCTTGCTGTTGCTGAGGGGGCAGAGATTCAAGGCAGACTCGCTGAGGACTGAGCTGGTAATTTTACTTTGGCTGTTGTTAATTAAAAATAACAGAAGTGCTGTAGCAGGTGTTCCGTGGGTGACATTAGGGCCTCTGTAGCATATAGGTTAAATCTCACTGGTACAGGTTAATACAGTGACAGAGCTTCGTGCGTACCTTTGAACCTCAATCTGAGGAAGCCCTTAGGAGAAGAGGGAGAATATTACATGATTGACCCGAAGCGGCTGGGTTCTGGCTGTGGGAATATCTGGATAAATCCCAAACACTTGATTTCAATAACTTGCCTCCCTTTTAACTCTGAGCAAAGCAAGACCTAGACTTGTCCAGAGCATCTCATCATGCATAGCATTGTACTCCTACTTGGATGTAAGGCTAAAAACACAATCCCAGCCCGATGAGGACTGGAGATACCTGAGCTGTGACACATCACCTGGTGGAGCAACGCAGCCCCGGGAGGGATAAAACCCCTCGCTGACTGCCCAGTGACTTAGGGACATGTATTCAGAGTTGCACAAGAAGTGGGTTTCAGCTGAAGGTGGCTGGGAGTTCCTGCTTGCATCTCACTTATCACCAAACTGGAAAATCTTAGTCACACATTTTGAAGGGTGGAGTCTAAAACCTTTGAAAGAAAACCCCAAGAACACATTTGTCTTTCCTCCACACTATTGAAAAGCTGCTTCACAAATGTGTGTCAGGATCAGACATTTCACATGGAAATTTCCATTTGGGAGGGGAGGCTGGGGGCTTTTCTGAAGCTTTAAACAAAGTATTTTTTTACTAACCCTAGCTATAGTTCTTCTCAGAAGACCCGCCAGGGTCAGTGTCACCTTTGTTCTGTGTGTGCAGGACAGGTTTCACTCTGATACAGGTTGGATTGGGTCACAGCTTTAAAAAGGCTATTGAAAGTTTATAAAGCCTAATTATTTTTTTTTTCCACTAGGGTAGGGAAATGGCAGCTTCTAGTGGGTGTCTATAAGAACAGACAGGTCTATTTGTCTTTTATGTATATTCTTGATGCAAATGAACTGGAAATAGGGATATCCGCAGGACAGATCTTCAATAACTTCTGCATCTGCTAGCGGGAGAGGAGAGGAATTCGTGTAGCAAACCCGCCCCGTGAATCAGCAGTTGCTAAAGCACGCTTACGGCTGCTCGATGGAGTTGACCCCGCTTGGCGTATGCGTAAGGCTCCAGACTCCGCGCAAGTCGTGAGGAATTGGCAGTAAATGATCTCTGCCCTCCGTCAGCAGGGAGCGTGGAGAAATGTGCGCTGGTTATTCCACCTGTCTTCGGAAATGTGCAGCCCTGAAGGACTGATTCAGAAGACAGTTATGCTCAGTATGTCTGGAGTAACTCAGCTGCAGGGGATGGGATCAGCCCACTGTAAAAGCCACTGGGGAAACTGGGTCAGAATTTGGCCATGCTGCTGCTTCGGCCAGAGAATAAGATCTAGTGACTCTTACTTGGAGCAGAATACGAAACGATCAAGCGCAGAATTAGTCATTTTCCCCGTGTTACATAACAATATTTTAGCAAACATTCTTCTCCCTGAACGTTTAAATGCATTGCTTGAATAATGACTGAAGACAATGTGGTAATAATATGTTCCTTATGTGTTGGAGGCAAAGCATTTATTCTGGTTTTACTTTTGCAAAATATATTAAACAGCTTAGTTTTTGTTGATGTTTACACACAGGGAGTTGTGGGGGGATTGTTTTGGTTTTACTGCTATTTCTTTAAGGGAGCACTTTTTTTTTTTTTTTTTGGTCCAGTGTGGAGACAACTGCATTTCTATTAAGTGGGTCTGATGCCTGTGGTGGGATTCGTCCCAGATAACTTCATGTGGCCACGAGCCACGTGCTTGGTCTGACATGCATGACTCTTGTGAGTGATGGTGGAGACTCGCTGGTACCTCTCAGGGAAGAATATTTTACCCAGCCCTAACTACAACCCTCTTGCAATCACCCCAGTGTTGGTATCACCTTTGCTTGGTGTATTTAAGGCAAGTCTCATCTGAGTACCTAGAAAGTAGGCTTTCCTCCACCTATAGCTCCCGAGTGGCCTGGTTGTTTAGTCATGCTCTAATTCACCCTCACTCACGGCTGGCTCCACCAGAAAAAGCCAGTTCTGACCATTTTTCTTTGATGACACAGCCAGGAAAAGAAAGTGGAGATGCGGTACACCCAGATTGTTTTATGAGATGTGTGTGGTTAGGAAACGGGCCCTGGAGATGAGTGACCTGGGTGGGCAAAACCACCTCAAAACTGCCATTTCCTTCAGATGTAGGAGAGACGTGAGCAAAGAAGCTCAAGAAGAGGTCTCCTTGCTGCTCTAGCTGAGGCCAGCATGCAGAAAATACCCTGCGATGGGCAGGGCCAAAGGGATGGAAGTGCTCATGGGGAAGATGTGGGTCAGGACTGCGCCTGTCCTCCTGCCACGGGTTCCCAACCTGCTCCAGCTCCCCATTTGGAAAAGCACTGGGCAAATAACTGCCAGCTGCAAAAAGGGGGTCTAAAAGGGTCTTGCTCCGTGGGAGATGTGTGGTGGGCATGGCGATGCTGGAGGGGTGCAGCTCTATGGGCTACGATGCTACCTGGGGGAAAAGGTGGGTTGAGGAGGAGTGGTGTGATTGCTTTGGCTGGCTGGCCAGGAGGGGTTTTTATTGTCAGAAATACGTTTTGCTGGGCTTGAAACTTGGATTTAAAAAATATATCTATATTAGCTCCAGACAGAGATGCGCCCTGGAATCTTGGAAACTGTTTCAGTGCTGGCTTTGGGAGGAAATTTTGGCTTTCTAAGTTACAACATGACTGATATGTTCTATTTGTTTTTTGAGAATATTTTTTTTTATACTCCCATGACTCAAATCCATTTGAATTTTCCCTTTGAACCGTGCATTTGTAAGCTCTGGCTAGCCTAACATTGCATTTGATATTCTGGCATTGGGCAGTGGAGGATGGAGAATGTTTTTCCACTGTTACCACAGCGGTCTTCAGCTCAGTGTTGCAAAGCACAAATTTTAGCACAATCCACCACACTCAGTTAGGCTCTGACACTTCTCAGGAGGAGCAGGCACAGGGATTTTGCTCCACTGAGGCCAGCATTGCTGAATAGAAGCACTACAAAGAGAGGCACAAGCCTTGCCTCTTCCTTTGGCATCTCTTTCTGCCCTGGAAAGAAGCACCTCCTCCTCTGCTTGAGTTTTCCAGCTCCTCTATGCTTAAGCAGGGTCTGTCATTTAATTACATAATTAGGGCAGGGGGGTCTTCTTCACTTACCCTTGCACAGCCCCACAGTTAAGAGCACTGACCTGAGATGGAGAATATTTAGGGCTGATTCTGAAGTGAGGGTTGGAAGGCAGCCCCCAGTCTTCCCCCTTGCACTGTAGGGTGCAGAGGGTTGGTGCAGGCATCTCTTGCTCTCTCTTGGACAAGTGTTTCTGCTTTGCACAGGTCGGGGTGGGGTAGGGGGGAGGAATTGATGCTATCACTGTAAGGTCAAGCTGCTTGCTGGAAAGAGAGGACAGCAGCCCTCCAGGCACGCTCTAAGAACACATCGCGGATCCAGCTCTGCCAACATGATGTACAAGGGCATGTCCCCTTTGTGACTTGTCCCCAGCCAGCATTGAACCATCGGCGCATAAATGGTTGGGTGAATGCCTGGTGATGAAAAATAGAGGCACCTTAGGGACTTCATTGAAAGCCTGCATGTTTTCCCTTCCTGCCATCTGCACCAGCTCCCCAAGGGCTCAGAGTGGGGTCTGGAAGCTCCTTTGCTCTCTTAGGTGCTGCTTGGGCAGTTGGACAGGTCTGGCAAGGCTCTGGGGACATCCTCCCATGTGAGGAACATCTCACCACGGCGCTCATTCCTGATGGAAACACAGCCAACACATCTCCTGATGCCCAGGAAATGATTGGAGTCCACCTTGCTTTCTAGAAGCAGGGCTAAAAGGGGTAAAAACTCATTGCTACTGCCAGCTGACCTGGCTCCGGCGCACTAGTGAAGCGAGCAGCGTTTTCACATTCGTGCTGTTTGCTTTAACATGTCAAACAGCTGATATTTTTGCAAGGTTTCACTAGCTCCTCCCTTCCTCCTCCTCTCTTCTGTCTCTATAAAATAATACTGCTATAATCCAGTTTGACTCAGCAGGATCCCTTTCACGCTGGCTAATCCCCATATATAGGCATCAGTTCAGGGAGGTGCACCGGAACGCTGCAGTATTTTTCCTAACATTTTGTTTAACCAGGATGACATTATTCAGACAAATTAATTCCTCCAAGACGTAAACTTGTTCTGACTGAGTGCTGCAGCAGCCTCCCTGAGAGCAACAAACCATGATCTGACATCTTAACAGCTCTCCACACGGTCAGGGGGAGTCTTACATAAAAGATCTTCAGCTGTGCATATCTGCAAGGTGCAGCTGCCCCTTTATGAAGATAGATTTCTTTTCCAGCAGGTTTTGGGGAAAAATAACTTTAAGAAGTGGGTTGGGATCTAAAGCACAAGCCATTTTGGAAGATATCCTGGCATATGAAAACAGAGGGTAGAGACTACCCTACCCTCCAAAATCCTTGACAAAGACTTGAAATAGGGGTCTACTTAATTTTTCTTCCATTATGCATTGTGCTCATCTTGCCTGAGCTAGCACGTTCCTACATGGGATTTACAAAGCTCAGACGCACGTGCGGCTGTGTCAGCTGTTTGTGCCAAATGGCAGCGCCTGTAGGAGGGGGAGAGGAAAATGTAACCAGCCCTTCAAAAGCCTGCCAAAAGAGGGAACTCCTGGTGTGCTTCATGAGGAGGAGGCCTCAGCATGGGAAAGCAGCCCTGCGGTGCTGGGGTATATACGGGGAGCTGAGCTACCCTGTGCCCCTCTGTGACACCATCTATTTGGGCTGGCATGGCAAGGCTGCTAGAGCTGCGTTCAACTCTGAGGTTTTCTGTCCACATTCCCCCAAGATGTTTTCCCGGTGCTTGAGTCACCTCTTGTGTTCTGTAATGTCTGGGCTCTGGGAGCCAGCTGGGAAATGGCTTTTTCCTCCTGCCCAGAACATCATTATGTCTGTTCAGGTACCTGCCAGTGCTTCCCGTAGCTCCTAGATCCATAACCGAGCAGGTCTGTGTGCTGGCCTCACACATGTCAAAGCTGCTTAGAGTGCCCTTAAGCAGGAGAAAGGAAATAAGAAATTTGGTTAATGTAAAGTAGCTGGGGCTAAGCTATTTGAACACAGTCCTGTGTCCATATCTCCCAGCCCTTGCTCCTGCTCCGAATTCTTCTGCTGCCTTATGTCTTTTTTTTACTCAGATTGAGTTGCTTCACTGTTTTACCTCCCTGAGAAATGGGTTGATGTGAGTTGTTTGTCATTGACACTTGCATGGAGGGACTTCAGAATGCTTAGCTGACTGGGTGGCCACGCTCCTGGGGTGCTGGGAGCTTCTCCTAGCTGGGTTTCTTTCTACGTGTTGCAGTCTCCTAGGCTAGCCAGCGCACCTTGGGAAAAACACGTTCTCTCTGCAGCAAGAGGGCATCGCAAGAGGCTCTTGGTACTCCAATTTAAGGATTTTAATGTAATATCATCACCATTAATTCAAACTGAGTTAAGGTTACAGCAAGTAAGCGTAACATCCAAAAGACAATAGTTTAAAAAGTTTATAAAGTTGCAGCTTACAGAAATGGAGTTACAGATGCATAAAACTACCTTAGCTTCGTTTGGAAGGTTCCCCTCGCTCTGTATGGGTTGTGGCAGATGCTTCCCGCTTTCCTCCCTAGGGATCTTTCGCATCTCTTTCTCCTGGTTCTGTTTGTGGAAGGTCTGGCATTGGGAATGCACTGCCTTCTATACTGCAGTTTTGTCTTTTGGGGGATAGCCACTCTCCAAGCTCTCTCCATGCTTCCAGCCCTAGGATCATCTCTGGTGATTTGAGTCTGTTCCTTGGTGCAGAAGTAGGCTTGACCAGGAGCTTTGGCAATGTTGTCACTCAGACATGCCTAAATACAACTATTGCCTACACAACAGTAACCAGAGGCAGCTTGTAGCTTTCCAGGGGCTTGTCTGAGTGATTAGCAATTTTTATTTTTTTTTGCCTATAGTAAAGTTCTGAAGCAATTCTTAAATCTTTCTGCAAAGCCTTGTATACACTGAAGTTTCTATTTCATACAGACATGTGGAGTAACTACCACACATCTTACAATCTCTGAAATGCCATTAAGTCACACAGCTCGTTAACGGCTTCTGCTTAAGATTCCCTGTATGGTATCCAGGCAGCCTGGGATAAACCATCTGTCCCCCAACCATGTACTTGGGGCCAGTGCAATGGTCCCTACAAGAGAAACCCCATGGAAGAGCAGGGCTGAAATAGATTCCTAGTGCAGTACTGCAGAGCTGTCATGTCTGATAGTACTTGATGCTTACCTGTGATCTGTTATTAGTGACAAAGAACAAAATAACTGCTGATAAAATTAGTGGATTAGTAAATTGTCAGAGCAGTAGAATGGAGAGTCATGGACTGATGAAAATCCTGGACTAATTTGAGCAAAATTGGTTTCATACACCCAACTTTGAGGCCATCTATCTGTCCAGGAACAAAATTACCATCATCTTCTGGCACACCAGCTCTATCTACAGCTGGAGGCCTGCCTTGCAAAGTGCCTTTCTTTGGAAGGAGCAGAGCTTTCTGGACGGACAGCTAAGGAGGTCTTCCAGTGTTATGGCCAAAGGGCCGATAGCCCTTGCAAAAGGTCTGCTCGTAAAGACTGGGGGAAGACTAAGTTAAAGTGTGACTTTATATCAGGTTCAGTGTTGGTGAGAGAGTGGAATCCCCTATCTAGTCTGCTGTCCATTCCTTCCAAGGACACTGGAAGACTGAAGAAGGTGGAGAAAAGAGCCAAAGGTGGGAGAAAATATACTGTAAAGTGAATTCAGAGAGTTGAGTTTCTCAGAGGTGGCGTGATGTAATGTATACGGCCAAGTACTGGCTAATAAAGAAACTTCTGCAGTGGTGAAAGGGAGAACAATGGTGGAGGCGGTAGCCAAATACACTCACAGTAGAAATGAGACCAATAGTTTACAGTATGACTGGTTACCACTGGAACAAAAGACTGGTAAGCGATAAGTCTTCATCTCTTGGTGTCTCCAGAGTAGGCCTGGATACTGTTATGGAAGTCCTCGTTTAGTGGAACCTGTAAAGTACAAGAAATCATAAACGGGTCAGTTGCCAGGGATTCTGCACAGAAACAATGCTGTGATAGCGCCAAGGACCTCCCAAACTGTGGGTTTGGGGGAGAAGGAGTGGTGCCTTGTTTTGTTTTCTTTTTGTCACATTCCCAAAAGAGAGCAGAGAGCCCAGGCATGGTGGGAAGATGGGAAGCACGCACATCGTATGCTGGCAAGATCCCTCTGTCCTGTACGTGGCACTAGCTAACAATTTCTTCCTGTTAGACCACTGCCATGGCAGGTCCAGATGTCAGTAACTCCAGCTGATACCACTGAAGAATGATGATTTATGGCCCCTGGAGATTTGTCTGCCTTTGTTCAAGGAGCACAAGAAGCACACTTGGAGGTGGTGCTTGGGTTGGTCAACCATCTAGGTCAGAAGAGGTAAAAACTGGTGATTTTCAAAAATTGGCCTCCTTTCCAACTATCTTGTGGTTTGTCTTCTCTGTGAGAGACTATGGGCTGCTTTGTTTTTGTTTGTCCAAGATGCTGAACATACCCCAACTCAAGCTGCAGGCATGGAGTGTCTTCAAGAAAAGGCGGTTTGAATTAACCACCCTAAAGTACAGAACACCCAACCCCTGAGGATGCCGTGCGGTGCGTGACTGGGAGCGACTGGTAGTTAAAAGGAGGGTTGTACCCAAAGTGAATTGATTCACACATCAAGCCCCAAAGAGATCAGCTCTATACCCAGCTGTAGTCGTAGGGATGCCAGGCAAACAGGGGAGTTTAAAGTGCATGGAAGCAGGAGAATTAAATTGGAAGGACAGGTCTTTGGGATCCAAGCAGTATTTTCTCACCAGCAGATCTCAAAGCGCTTTCCAAAGCCTCGTAAGAACAAGGATTTGTGGGGTCAGATGAACCCTGGAGCGAGTGCCTGGTTTTCAGTCATGCATTCCAGATCTCAGCTCAAATATTTTTGTGTTGAGTTGCTTTCAGAAAAGTACAGAAATACTGTATAAAACACACAGGATAATTATCAACCTCCTGGAAACATGTGTAACTTTAAAAAAATTTAAACTCCAGTTCCTTCCCTCAGGTGGAGTCCAGCAGTACCATAGGCAATAGGCACAATTAAGCTATTTTTATCCCTCTCCATCTAAAAATGTGAGTGTTAAAACATATGTAGGTAAAGCAAATGGAAAGCTTAAACCTGCCTGCGTGCCATGGTCATTTGACATTGCTGCATTAGCTTTGCAAAAAGCCCGGATCACTGCTGAACAGTGTACTCAAGCAAAGATTTTTGCAAAGAGAAATGTCTTCACCTACAAACCTGGCTTCTTAAAAAGCCCTATGACTTTGCAGCTCCAGAAGATATTGACTTTCCCTGCCAACCACAAAGGGAATAAATGACTCTGGGAGGGCTCAAGTAATTATACAAAGTGCCTGGATCAACTTTTCCGTGGGGATCCTGTAGCTACTGGTCTGATGGCTTAATAATGTGCTTCTGAAATGGCTGCTTTCCACTGCTGTTTCTCTCTGGGGCCAGATTTCCAGCAGGACTCCTTAGCTGCCCTTGCAGAACTGGCAGGAGGATGCTTGCTGGACTCATGCTGCATGTGTAGGAGCCAATATTAACTTTTTCCATAGGAAAACTTACAGGTAGGGCAGAGTTGGGCTATGCTGCCCCAGCAGCAAACCCGGAAAAAGAAGATGACTCAGAAAGTCCTAGGTCGCTTCCTTGCTCCCCACCCTTCCCTGATACTCCCTGTCCCTCTGTCCTCTTCCCTCCTCTCTTTGGAAGCTGGTGTGGCAGGGCGTGCGGGGAGGGACCGCTTTGGTAGGTTCGTATTGTGCCAGCAAGAAAATGTGTTCCTTTCATTAGGAGACCACCAGCACTTGTCTATGTTGCCTGCGTTAGCTGGCTCAATCGGGTACATGAGCCACGTGCTATTACCAGACTGTCTTGTCCCTTTGCACTTGGATCCGATCCATAGTTAGAGCCGGATGAAGAATGGCCCTTCCTTCTCTTGTTCCTGTAGTAGGTCTGTTGAATCAGCAGCTATGGAAAGATGTGGGCCATAGTAGTTTGAGTTTGCATGAGCTGCTTGGCAAAAGGCGAGGGTCAGATTACTTTGGGTGTTCAGAAGTTCTTACTGGGGAAATGGCAATTTCTGGTCTTCAGAAAGGAAAGTTTGAAGTAACTTGTATTAGGATGGAGATGAGCAATTCAGCAGTTACGTTAATGAGAAACAACGCTTGGTGCAGGTGATCTCAGACCTTTTAAAATACCGTGTGAAGCACCAGAGCATGGTCTTTTCCACTGTTACGGAAAGAAAATCCCCATAACAGAATGGAACAGTTACAGGACAGAATGGTCCTGGAATAATGTTATTTTTTCCCCTATATTCTATAACCACGGTGATTTCAGCCCAAGAGTCCGTACACTGAGAGGACACTATCAACTGGAGAATGGGCATGTTATATAATATCTATTATACATTCAGTGTGTTTATATAAAGGCACATTTCTTATGGAACTGTGTCACTAGGAAAACAGTGAGGTTGGACAACTTGGTTTCTCTTTCCATGGCTGCTCGGCTTCGCTGGTTGATTCTCAAGCGCTGTCACAAGCCTGTGGAGTTTGTGTTACTGCTGTGTGTGCCCAACTGAATCTCTTCTTTTCAAAAGCTCCATTCACATTTGGGTTTTGCTGTTTTTTCTCAACTGTTTCTTTTTTTTAAAATGTAATATTTGGCTGAAAGCCGTTGGTGTTGCTTTCATAAACTTGGGAGTAACCTGGTTAGTGTGCATGAGGGACTGACCGTTGACTAACACAGTGTTCGGTGGCTGTGCTTTTCAACTTTAAATAACATCCAGGGCAGCCTCCTCAAGTGATGTAAAAGACCTGGTAAAGAAATGCCAACTGTCAGCTTGATTTTTGGTCTGCTCTGCTCTGACATAAACCTTCCCGACAGCTCAGACCGGTGTCCTTCATATTCCAAATTAATCCAAAAGTTCTTGTGGTGATGAAAGGGAAAGAAATTACTTTAGAGCAAAGGTTTCCTGCTCTGAACATCCTTGACTAACCCTGCTGACACTGGAGAATTACCACCTACTCAGATATCCCCATCTGCTCTCGATGGCAACTCTGAGCCCAAGACATTTTTTATTTGCATTCCAATGGTTTTTGCCATCCAACATCCTTGTATCCAAGTCTCCATGTTGTCTGTCCAAAATACAAAAACTGCTTTTTTTTTTTTTTTTTTACAAGGAGCCTTAATTTTTCTAGCTTGAGAGTAAAAGAACAGTGCCAAGAGGTTAGATCAACTAGGTAGGCAATTGTTTTGCAAGGAATCTTCTGCCCAACAGTCCAGACACAGTGTCTTGAACAGAAGAATAGCCCAAAGCTTCTGGGTTACTTTTCACACGTCCTTCCAGGAAGGATCTGATCTGTAGTGCGGGTATCAGTTTGTAAGGTTAGAAGGAATAACATATCATCCTGGGCTCTAGCAGAGGAGCCCTCAGAGGTGGGCTGGCCGTGCAGAGGGGCTGATGTAAATCTTCCCTATCTCTGTCTTTCCATGGATGAGATCATCTCATAGTGGAGGAAGGAAGGCAATGGATGGGTTCTCAGGATGCAACATCAGTCTCCAGCTAGAAAGTAGATGGATTTTCACTTTTCTTGCATCTTACTTGGCTTCTTTGGGAAGTTCTTTTATCTGTGCTGTGCCTTGTCTGGATTCTTCTTACATAGCTGTCTCCATCTTCCCTTTTTGTATCCCTTCCTTCTTTGTCACTCTGGTCTCAGCAGGTGGCTCAAGCTTGCTTCTCCAGACCAGGAACTGAAGCAAACATCCAGGTCATCTGAATGAAAAGAATAGGGATGTCATTGCATCTAAAAATAATCCCAGTACCTGCTAGGTGATATATTTGCTCCTGGACTTACCAGCCTGCATTTATTTCCAATTGAAGTCTGACTCTAGACAGAATAATGGATGTCACTCCAGGGGATAACTCAGTTCAAGTCTCTGAAGAAATCCTGGCCACCCCAAAAAAAAAAAAAAAAAAAAATCCTGGTCTTGGTAGTAGAAACACAGTTCTTGCCTTACATTGACTCACTAAATTCTGCTTCCTGTTATTCTTGACAGTGGCCAGTGGCAGTTGCCTGTGGTTCCTGCACAGTGTTCTTACAAAGTCTTTTAAAATATGCATTTTACTCAAGAGGGTTTCTTCGGGAAATAAGAAACCACCTTTTCCCTTCCCTTTGAAAGGACCTCAGAGGACCCACCAAGTTTTCAGCCCCTGTATCCCAAGCATTGACAGGTCTCCCATTGCCCTAAAGGCTCCAATGCGTTCTCCTCACATCAGGGACTTAAACACATTTGGCAGCTCTTTAAGAAACATGTTGAGGATTTGGGAGAATCGTATTCTCCCTGTCAGTTCAGGTAGCAGCAGCATCCAAGTGCTGTGAGTTTTGGGTGTGTTTCTCAAGCTTTGTGCTGGATTACATTATCTATTAAGAGCAGCTATTTTTGTACTGAACTGTTGCCATGACCTGTGTTTCACAACTTTGCATGGATACACTGAAAAATTATCTTGCACCCGAAAGGTGTTTCAGTGAAAGCTCCGTGAAATTCTGTGCAAAATCTCATTACCTTCTCGCTTGCTTTTTTGGATCAGTTTGGGGAGTTGTTTATTGGTAGTTCTAGGTGCCAACTTTGCTGTTCGTAATAGAGACGTGACTTGTGTCAGATCATCACAGCCCTGCCAATACCTTACTAAAACCGCTCCGCAGATAGCGTGAAGCACAGAGGTGGAAGACAATGAACCGAAACTCTCAGAGTCGCTGGTGTACCCAAGGACAGAAGCTAGGCATCCTTAGTTTCCTCTGCCTGTGCAGCTGGGAAACGCAACTTGCTCTTCTGGCTTGTATGAGACATCCACGAGAAGCTTTGCATCCTCCTTGCTTGAGTGATTTAGGTGGTTGGGGCGAGCTGTTAAAGTGAGACTCAGCTGAAATATTTCACTTTTGGTAGCTCTTAGAAGCAACTTAGAGATGCCTTTATCTGTGACTTGAAATACCCAGGGGAAAATGGGCTGTGTGCTTTCCTTGTGGCTTAGAGATGAAGTTTTTTTTTTTATTCTGAAGGAGTGAGGGGAAGGATTCTGCCTTTTTTTGTACAATCTTTAGAAGTACCCAGACTCCTGAGTCGTAGTCCTGTCTTTTCCCTTGTTTTCTCCAGGAAATCCCCTTTGGAGAACGCAGGAGGCATAAAATGCTAGCTTTAAACAGGCTGTAGTGAAAAGGCTGGGGGTGTTCAATCTGGAACCAAACAAAGCTCATCTTTGCTGGATGCTAGTTTACTGGCAGAGTTTCCAACTAAAATCTTATTTCCATGTTAATCAACAAGATTCCGTTTTCTTGATTTTTTTTTTTTTTTTAATGTCACAAATTCTTGCACTGCTCAGGCAGTCCTTCAGGAAAAGCATGGCAGGCGAGAATTCATTTCTAATGTAAAAATACCGAGCAAGAGGAGGGTGCGGAGAACTATAAATAACCACTGAAATGTCACAGAGTCAGTCATTTTTTCCTCCGCAAGTCAGCTTTAGCAGTTAAGGTCAAGATAACATTTCCATGTCAATGGTCAGTTACATCAAAATTCTAAACCAGGAAGATTGAATGGAATTTTGGAAATTTTTTTTCTTGTATTCTGCCCAGATTTGACCAATTTATTGTCTCTTCTGTCTGCCAGCTGTGAGTTCCAGTGTTATTTTGGTTAAGCTCTTTGCCAGAGTGGCAAGCTTGGATTGGAGCATCAGGTTTATTAAAGGCTATGAAATTAAATTCTCTACCAAAAGAAAAGAAAAAAGAAAAAAAAAGCCCACTTCTTGCCGGTAGCCACTTCTTTGTATTCCCTTTGATGTGGTTCAGTGTGACTTGAATTTTAGCCGAACAATTTGCTACACAATTTCGTTTTGTTTTCACGAAGTTCTAATCAGTTTAAACTGCAAGCGGTTTGAAATGCCTCTCTAACAGCTTCCTTGGCGTTGCTAATTAAGCTTGAAATCTCTGTGTTGTCCGCAATTGTATCTAAACAAGGAGAAGAGTGTATCTGCTCAGTGTTTGCCACATCTCCCAGCTGCATATAATTCTGCTGCCTGTGCAGAAAGTAATCACAACAGGATCCTTCGAGCCTTATTTAGGCAAAACTCCCGGGGTGGCAGACAAGGTCAGGCACATCGTGTGTCGAGAGAACAGATGGATGTGATGGTGAGAACATGGAAGGCAAGCAGTACATCATCTATAGTGCAAAAACTGGAAGCGTTTGGGCACAGGGACCAGCTTTGCTTTATCCCACAGAGCACTTTGTACCGCGGAGCCCGGAGTTGTGGTTGTGGTTTGTGGGTGCTCTCACCTGACATGTGGGTGTTAATAATAGGTAAAAGCACAGGCTGTCAGACCTGCAATGAATTCGCCCTGTCCCTTAGGAGCAAAGCTAATAGGTTATTATAGTTTTAAAACTACCAAGGCTTCACTCCAGTGGAAGAAAAAAAAAAAGTTCTAACAAATCCTCGAACTCATCTTTCTGCAATCTGCAAAGCCGGTGGATGATTTATCTCTAGGGGGTGGCCCCAGCGGTGTGAAGCAATACTAATCTTCCGAGGCATGTCTGCCCTTGTGCAGCAGGGTCCAGGGATTTCGGCGGTAGCTCTGTGCCAGTTTGCCTGAGCTGCAGAAGCCTTGAATAAACTGTTTACCTCTGACATTCTGGGAGGGATTCTGAGGGATTTCCTTCAAATTCGAAATCTTTGAAAATCAGCATCTTGTGCCAGGCGTTGTATTATGCAACCGTTTGGAATGAGGGCCAATGGTCTGGTTGGGAGCTCAGGATCTCCTCAGACTGAAGAAATCCAAGGTGGAAACTGTCTTATCAGATCATCCCTGCCTGCCAAGGCAGGCTCAGCGGCTGTGCTCCGCTGGGGTGGCTGTGCTTTATGGATGCTCGTCTCTACAGCACTCCAAAAGCCTGCCTGAGCTTGGTGGTTAGATGTTTTCCGGACCTGGTTGCAGTCCAGGTGTAGTGTGACCAACTTCACATGGTAATCCTGGGGTTCGTACCCGGTGTGCGGTGGGGTTGGCAGCACTAACAGCAAGCGTGAGCTGCACGCACCGAAATACACTGTTTTGGTTTTGTGAGGAACGCACAGCTCTTCTTTTTTGGTGTCAGTAGACAAGATCCAAGAAGGTTTGGAAATGCACCTTCATAAGAAAGAAAATTCCTGAAGGAACAGGAGCTGACTACCAAGATGTACAGCAATGTCCTTTTACATCGTAGTTGCTAAGGATGCTTTCAATTGCTGGGCTTACTGTAGGATTATCTGCAACTATAATTATTAGTGTTGAAAAAATTTCATAGGCATAGACTTTCTTTATTCTCCATGCTTTTTAAATGTCACCTGTGATTACGAGCATTTCCCCAGTATTAATTTTTTTTTGATATTGTAAATTGCTGTAGTCACATTGGACTGCTCTGAGTAACAGCTCAGATGCAATTCCCCAGTACTGCGCCTCCCAAAGCCAGACCTTCTTGATTTTTGAGGTATGTGCAGTCTTGTAGATTAAAAAAAAAAAAAAAAAAAAAAATGTTGCTGTTAAAAATACCTTGTTTCCATAAAGTAACCATTTGGGCACACAAACTACTTTACAAGTATTCGTCAAACCTACCAGCATCCAGTTTCTCGCTGGAATATGTGACTTTTAGAGCCATTTTATTGACAGGCAAACTGAGGCACAGAGCATGGGAGTGCTTTGGCTCTGACAGTTACTTGGTTGAAGAGCCAGAAGTAAAATCCAGGCTTTTTATCTTCCAGCTTGCCAGTTTAGAGAACTAATCCCTCATTTGTTACAGTCGTAAGTGCTGCTGTTTTAAAGTGACAAAGATCTCAGTGTTGTCAGAGCAAGGAATGTACAGAAGATGAGTAGCTTAGAGTGCCAGAAAGTAGTTAAGTAATTTCCAACATCAGGCTTCCTGTGGATTTCTAGCTGGAAGGAGTCAATGTGATTGTGGTTGGACACTGAGCCTAATGCAGAGCAGATTGTTTAACCCTGACGTTCCTTCATCGCTCTCAACTTGGTGGTACCAGAGATGGATGTGGGTCTTATCTAAAGTGGCCCTGAGCAAGAGAGAGGTCACCATGTCCCTGCCTGTGCTGTTCTGAGCACTAATTATGTTCACCATTAAAAATACATAACTTTTTCCAGGTAGTCTGGCTAGTTTGTGTGCCTGCCAGATCCAGCAGCCTTCCCTAGGCTTCCTCTCCAGCCTTTGGGATGCTCAGACAATGGCAAAGCCATCCCTTAGCCTTCACTCGATCAGACAGCTGCCTTAAGAAGCAGCAAATGGAGCTCCTTCCTCCTCTCACCATAAAGCATATTTTGACATCTGCATATCATTTGTGAAGCATTTCTCAAGCCCTCTTCCATTTTCATCATGGCCTTTATGTTATTGCATGGTTGTGGACTCAATTGCATGTCATTGTCATCTTTGCTACTACCATAAGCCATGGAATAGATTTAGTCTTTCTCTAATAGTTTCAGGGCAAGAAGAAGGGACTCGTTCTCCCTGTGTGCTGAGAGCAGACTGCCAGATTCACCTCCAGCTGCTCCGAGCCCAAAAATACAAAGCTGAATTAGGTTTCCCTGACAAGAAAAGCAGATTCCAGCAGAGAGGAAGCATGCCAGCGGTGGTATTGCTACTGTGCTGGGAAAGCCACTAAAACCTGAGCCGAATGGAAGAACTATTTGAAAACCACTGAATACAGCACCATCCAGGGCCTGAGTCTACGCTCTGCCGTTGGTAGCTGGATGCCCAGCTCAGACCCACATCGTGCTGCTGATGTTGCAGGGGTGCCAATGTAATTTATTTCAGTATCTTCCCTCCCCTCTCCCAGCAAAAAATCTATAGGAGCTAAAGAGCACCCTCACTGCTTACCACCCTGACTGAATGAGGGGGTTTTGCCAGGATATTCTGGGTTGTCAGGGGTCCCATCTCTTGCCCCAACATACTAATGCAGCTATGATAACGTGGCCTGAACATCAGAGAATCGTCCAGGATGCTTCCCCTTGCTGGACCCACCCCTCTGAGAGCAGCAGGAGGGCAAATGTCCCTCACTGCTAGTAATGTGTCCAGCTGGGTGAGAAAGATTAACTCAACACGTGTCTAAATTCTCTCTTCAAATATAGAGGAAGCAGTGGCATGCCAGCCATTGGTGAATTAAATGTTGTGTTTGCCAAGTTTTACCCATCTGTGGAGATGGCAGCTGGGGTTGGCTGGGGATTTTGGGGGGTGGGGGGGGCTTGGATTTTCCTTTTGGAGAAATAATGCCAAAAAAAAAGGTTTTGAAAGTGTTGACATTGCATCTTGACACTTAACCCCTCCACCAATGTCTGCTTTATATTTAATTTATCATTTAACTATATATTTTCAGACCCAAAACCTAAATGAAACCATTTGAAATTACATGAAGTGCAGTGTTTCAATTGACCTGATCTAATTTGGGGTTTATAAATTCACCAGACTTCTTGAGAGTAAAGTGTTCTGTCTTCAGTTAAGTATGGAAACATTTTCAAGCCTCAAAAATTATCCCACAATGGGGAAAATGTCTCCTGCTCTGCTCCCTCGCAGTCAGAGGAAATGAAGGACGGAGTCACAAGACTTTAAGCAATTCACTCACCGCACTTTACTAAGTTACAGTTCAGCTGCAGTAGCTGACCGTGTGCCTGTTTTTAGCACAACAGTCAGTTTTGATTCCCGTAGCTAATACCATCTCCTCTATGCAGTCACTACGAAAAATGTGTTTCTTCTGCAGCACTCGCAGAAAGTGAGTTTGTGGCCCTGCGTATGAGTTGCCAATGTCATTTACTCCTGCAGCTTCCTTCTTCCAGCACAATGAGCTACACCATGCTCGTGTTCCCATGTGTGAGCTCTCCTCCATCTGCTGTTCATAGCGCAGTAGAGATTGCTTGTGTTCATTACAGCTCCGGATGAATTGCCAATGCAGGAGAAGCAAGGACTAACCTCTGTGTGGCTTTTCTTCTGCCTTCATGGCTAGGCACTGTATAGTGAGTTACTGCTGGCACCCAAAATTTGGTTATGAGGGGTTGTAAGGTGTACAGGGTGCCCAGAGAAGCTGTGGATGCCCCATCCCTGGAGGGGTTCAAGGCCAGGCTGGATGAGGCTTTGGGCAACCTGGGCTGGTGGGAGGGGTCCCTGCCCATGGCAGGGGGTGGGACTGGATGATCTCAAGGTCCCTTCCAACCCAAACCATTCTTGATTCTATAATCCACACCATTAGAGAAGCAGGATGAGCTGCAGCCCCCAGGTTGTCACTCCAGCTCTGCTCCCTGAAGCCTTTTGACCGCTTTCCATCTGGGATGTGAAGTTTTCAGAAGGGGATTCACACACTTCCCACTTCAAGTCTTCAATGGCTCTTGTACCCCAGAAGTCTCTCCCAGCAGTTTGGATTTTCACTCCGTGTCCTATGTTTAAACCTGACATCTGCAGAGCAACTCCCTTTGGTTTCGTGGTTTCTGAAGGGCCAAGTATTGCTATAGGGAGGCCCTCAAACAACTTCCCCCACCACTTGCTGTCAGATACTTGTTCCCAAGCAGCTTGTTCCCACTTTGCTGCTGATGGTGCTGTACACAGTTAATTCTCTTAATTTGCAAGATGATGCTTGATGTCCTGGTCATTTCAGTTCCCTACTTGTGTTTTAGTGTGCCTTTGGGGTTATTTTTCTGACTGGTACATTGGGGTACTTTATTCTCCCCAGGTGAGATTCTTCCCCACCCCTTTCAAACCCCCAAAATTAGTGGGATTTTGGAGACACGAGTGTCTCAAAAAAAGAGTAGTACTCCTGCCTTTTAGCCAAAAATATGGGAAAAGGATGGAAAACTTTCCCCTCCGCCCATGCTGGATTTGCGGTCCATATTCTTATGATGTGAATTTGACCCCAGCTCCTAGGTCTGATGTTTCGTAGCTGGTTCTTTTCTTTCTTCTCTGTGCCTTGCTTTGGACCACTGTGTAGCTCAGATGCACTCGGCTTTACCTGTTGATTACAGAGAGGGCTGGCAACGGCAGCTTGGAAGAAAAGAAGAAAAACAGGGCTGTTAGGTTTTTTTTCTTCATCTTGTTTGGCTTTCTGAAGGTCTGAAAGCTCCAGGAGGTGCTAGGAGAGTTAGCTAAACAGTGAAAGAAAGCAAAATCAAGAAGCCAAACTTATAATCCTGCAGGGATGCTGTTCCCATAATGTGGAGAAATACCTTTGTGCAGGTTGTTAGCTGCTGGGGCAGCACTTAGGCATGTGGGGTAACCTGATTAGGGAATCAAAGAAAACCCTGTTAGCTCCACAGGCCAAATCCTGCCTTAGAGCAACCTGATGTCAAATGGGTGTGAATCAAGGAAGCTTTCCCTCTGGCATCTTCTGGTAACACCTTGAAGAGAAGGGTCTGAGCCAGGTTTCTAGCAAGGAAAGAGGCTTAAGCAAATATACTCCCAGACAGGGAGTGAACTGGAGTCTGAAACTAATGACTTTGTTTTTCTTTGCTGGTACAGACTAGGAAGGATGAAAAGAATAAATTTCTCAGGTCTGATTTTCACATTGTATAGAAGGCTTAATCAGGAGTTGGTTAATTTAAAATGCTTGTCTTACTTAGCTGTGAGGACGTCAGACAGTGGGACTGAGCTGAGGTTTGGGAGCAGAAGATGTGCGTTTTCTGAAGGCATAATCCAGAAGTGTGACTTCCTGCTGTCCTGGTCCCTGCAAAGCTCCCACCAAAGTCCACGATAATGCAAGATGTCAGCCAAGATGATTGCAGTGATCCCTTGGAGTCTTAAACTCTGTGTATCTGAAGTGTGTGAGTAAGAGCTGTATGGGATCCGCAGTGCGAGCATTTCCCGGCCACGCTGTTTGGTGCTAAATCCGCTGCAGGGTGGATTGCAGCCGCAGGTTTCTGCTCCGTTCCCAGTGCCAGGTGGGCTGTGCTCGGTGGTGCTGGCTGGAGCACTGGTACAGAGGCTGCGCCAGCAAACCAGGGGAACTGCTCAGCAGATCAGCCCCCAACGTGTAGGTAAGCCGTGAAACTCCTGGCCGTGTTGTGGGTGCTCAATGTTTTTCAGAATTCAAAGTGATCAGGAAGGTTCATGGGAGAAACATCCAGTTGAGGCTGAGTACAGAGACATGGAGCTCTGGCTCAGGAGGTCCCTAAGCCACAAGTCACTAGAGGCTGGGAGCATATCCTAAGGAGTTGCTGTGTTCCCCTTGCTCTGTTCTCATACCTTGGCCTCCGTTGTTAGCAACTGTTGGAAATGAAGCAAGCAGTGAGTTGGTGAGGCAAACGCTCCTGTGCCCATGCAGAAGTTGTCACAGAAGATGCCTTACGAGTGGTGCAATCTTCCGTCGGTGTCTGCAGGTACGCTGCTTTCCTTCCTTGGCAATGCAGAGACCAGCATGGATACGGACTGAGATGATGTGATCTGCTTATGCAAAGCAAAATGGTAAATTTGCCAGGTTATTCCTCCAAGGAGAAAATTATTGACCTTGCTTTTTCTGGCATACCAGCTACTGTTATAATGATGATGACGATGACAGCAACCAGACACAAAGGCCAGCAATAATTCTTTCCTGCCCATTATTATAAGGCATAAAGCAAAATCCAGTCTGAAACCAACGCTAGTCTGGCTGTGCTCTCTTTACAAATGTGTTAGGCAGTTCTCATATGGGGTGAAATTCGGGACTTTTCATATTGATTTTTTCCAAAACCAATCCTTTTGATCTTCTGATATGAACCTCTCTATTTCTATGCTTATATCTTACCAGTGATTTGCAGCCCAGAGATAATGTCTGATAGCAAATATGTGAGTTTAGAAGTAACCTCTCTGAGCTCCTTGGTGATTCATCTCCCGACAATACATTTGGCTGCACATGTAAGGGCTGGATCTTGCCCCTGAGAACTTTGGCTTAAAGAAGCAATAACAATGTGGTCAGTCAAAGCACTGCTTTCCCTGGGAATTTTGTTGCATGAGGAAGCAGAAGAACTTTAGCCTTCCTGTGTTTGTCAACATGATCTGCCTTCCAGCAGCTTTTTATATTCTGTCCCATTAGATTTTTGTCTTTCATTTTTTCCCCCCCTCTTTATTTCCATCTGTCTTAATTATAATCAATATGATTGTAGACTTTCTGCCTCATCCAAGATTCAAACACTGGTTGATAAAATTATTTGATAACCCCAGATGCATCAAGCAAGAGTAGTAAGTGAAGTTTGCTTTCCTCCAGCTCAGTGAAATGACCCAAATCATTGCCACAGATTTTTTTTATTTGCATCTACATGGAACGCACCCTCAGCTCATGGCATGTGTCTTTAAGGTGCTTGGTTGGAAAGAGTAAGTTGCAGAGTTGGTGTCAGAAGGGCTGGTGTGCCTCACAGACAACCCTCTGAACCAAAATGATGTTGGTGTTTCTACAACTGACCACACGGGCGAGTGAGGGTTGACGTGAGATGGATCATTCAATGGCCCCCACTTGAAAGGTGGGGGTTCTGGCCCCAGGGCTCCAGGAGCAGGCCAGTAGGTAAAACCTGCGTGGTAAGGAGCATGGCCTTAGAGCTGGCATTTCAGAGTCTGTATCTCAAGCATCGTGGGATAGAAATAAATGAACAGTTTAAGTCATCCTGAACTCCTGTCCTTCTGCTGCTTTCATTGCAGACACTCCTTTGTTCTCTCCCCAGACTCACCAGTAGTCTCTGTGGTGGGAGAGGAAGATCAAGATTTTCTTCCAAGACAGATAAAGATCCTTTACGGGAGCTGCATTAGCAGAGCAGTTAGGGGGTCTCTGTAGCCCCAGGAGTTTGAGCTTCAGCACATTGTGGAGATTGTCTCTAATCAGCTCAGCTACAGAAGGTCGTTCAGACTGGGCAGTCCGACGGCAGAAACCTGGGAGTGCAGGCTGGGGAGCTGCTTCGTATGCTCTTGGCTACAGGAGCTGCAGTGTCTCGGATACACCCACCTGATGGGCCAGCTCTGATTGTTTGTCACAGCTGCTGAGAGAAGCCTCTGGTTGGTGTTCTCACACTATGCTAAAGACCTGACCCAGGCCCTGTGCTGTTACCATGCCCTTTGTTGGCTGTGCTGTGCTTATCTAGAAGAAATGAAAGTACCCAAAGCTTCTAAGTAGACCAGCAGCAGCCTCCAACCCACCTGACCTTTATAGATGTCCTGCTGAGATGGTGCTCACATCTCTTGTGTATGTTTTTTTTTTTTTGCAGAACACGTTGGAGCAATGCAGCGTCTGCGCAAAACCCATCATGGAAAGGATCCTCCGAGCCACCGGGAAGGCTTACCATCCGCACTGCTTCACCTGCGTGATGTGCCATCGCAGCCTGGATGGGATCCCCTTCACTGTGGATGCTGGTGGGAACATCCACTGCATCGAGGATTTCCATAAGTATGGCCCAAGCTGCTCTCAGTGGCTTTGCTTATTGTTTTTCTCTTTTGTCCTTAAAAATCCTCCTTTTTAATTCTGAGCATCCAAAAAGATCTGAACCCTCAGCCACTACCTCCTAGGGCTCTTAGGGCAGAGCTTTGCTCCAAGCAGGCACACCATGGCATACAACATTCATTGGTATGGGGCTGGTGCTGCTTAATCTCGGTTTTGCTTACATCTGAATTTATGGATAACCTTTGTGCTCCTCTGTTTTAAATACTCTGCATTCCCCCTGTACTCAGTGTGTGTACATTCCTCCTCGCTTGCCTGTACCTGTGCTTCCACGGTGGCATCTCCCCCCTTCTTCCACCGAGCAATTAGGAGAGGTCCTGTACTGCTGCACTCTGCAGGTGTTTGCTTACCAGCTAGAGGGATCTAGGTGGTCACACGATGCTTGCAGCTCCTCGTGTGTTTGCTTACCAGCTAGAGGGATCTAGGTGACCACACGATGCTTGCAGCTCCTCGTGCTTCTAGTTGCTAATTAGCTTTTTAAAGCTGCTAAAAATACAGCCCTGGTAATAATTTATAGTGAAACTGCTACTTAAAGTAAGTTGAAAGGTGTAGTTGCAAGTAGTTTCTGTCACTGCTGTGCTGCCACCCCCATCATCACCACTAATCTAGGGAAGACAGGTAGATATAATCAGAGCACACGTTTCCCCTGGATGGAAAAGACAGACACATTACACCCCTCAATTAAAAGAGGAAATCAATACTGACAAATGTGCGTTTACATCTCAACCATTTATCTCTTAATTTCTAAGGGGGTAGACTTAATTAGAGCCTCGTGACATCAGTGTGTGGGCCTGAAAGCTCAAAGAAGCAGGCTGGCTTGGCAGAGAGTAAAGCAGCCGCGATCAGCTGGCGTGTTAAAATCCCCCATAGCTCAGACGGGCTGGGTTAACTGGCAGCTGCTGTCTTGCTGTGCTTGTGTGTAAGGTAAAATTTGGTCCTGAGCACTCAACAGAAGGCTCCTGAAGGGTTTCCCTCACACCCACTTATAATTTGGAGCCTGTTCTTCCCCAAGCTCCACCGGGCAAGGGTTCAACGTGTTCAGGAGGAAGGTTGGGAGCAAGAGCTGATGGCCCATGTTGGAGTCTTTCGGCAGCAACTGGATCTGGACTTCAGGGCTCTGCGAGTGGGTAGTGGGAGGCTGTCAATCCAAGGAAAGGACACAGAATTGTTGAGTGAAAGATTGAGGGGAAGGTGATGAGAATAGCAAAGACCTAATGTGACACTCAGAGTCTCTTTGGTCAACCACGCATCTATCAGCACTTCGGCCAGCCCGGGTTTTGTTGATCAGGGATGACACGTCCTTCTGGTCCGGAGGTCAAGTGCTCTGCATCCTGTACATCCTCTTGATAACACAACTGTACCTGATGCTCGCGCTGTCCCTTAGCTACCCCCCGAGCATGGGCCCCACAGTAGCACATCCATCTCCCCTGAAATCTGCAGGAGTCATCTCTAGGTCCTGGGAGTTAATATTTGGCTCATAATGAATTACCCACAGTGGCCTGGACAGAGAACTGGTAGAGTGTTTTTAAGCACCGCATTTGAGCGAAATGGCACAAGGAAGTGCCTGCATGAAGCAGCATATAATTAACTGCGATTACAGCTCCGGTCATATCATGATCCATTTAAGTTATTTTTCAGAGCGCTTGCTATAGCCACTGCTTAATTCATTTTTTCGTTAGATCGCAGCTACACAGACATCTTTCATCTGCTGCCAGTGAAATTAATATTTTTCTTTATTCCTAGTACAGATAGATTTTTTTTTCTTTTGTAAGCTAGTTAATTCTGAGGTGGTTCATGTGACAGCCTGGGTGGCAGAGTCAATCTTTTGTAGGCATTTCAGAAGACAAGGACCTTTGGTCTCCCCGTGTTCTGATGTTCCCATAAGTATTGCCCTCTGTTGCTCCACAGCCTGTGACCCTGGCTCTCTTGATGTGGCAGCAGATTCTGTAGGTACACGTTTCTTTTTCTGTGAGCAGATTTGCAGCAAGGGATTTGATACCCTTAGGCTTTGAACCAAAACAGCAAATGTTTGAACCAAAACAGTCTAAATGTTCTCGAGCATCCCCACCTGCCTAGGAGCAGAGATGGCCACTTCTCATGGGTGGTGGGGGAGTGAATACAGAACATACGTGAATTAGCCAGAAGGGCTTACGGTGGGCAATGTAAAGGGAAAAAGGAAGGTCCGTGCTCCTGCTGACCCTGATTCAAGCCAGTCCCTTCCCACAGTGAGGGACTGTCATTATGCAACTCAGGCTGACTGTGGAAGAGAGAGCGCTGGTGTCTCTGTACCCAGACCTGTTCCCTTCTAAGCCTGGGCAACCCTCTAATGGATAACCGAGAGCTGGTTTCAGCTAGAAAATGCAGCTAATCAGAATTGCCCTGATGCGTCTTATTTGCGAGTGAGCACAGCCAGGAGTGTGCTCCTGTGTGCATGGGAGGGAAATGGATGGGATAAACCTCAGCAAATCAGCATAGTGCAAGGTATCTTTTTACCATCTCTATTAAGACTTTTGCCGATTTGTTCCAACGTCCAATTTTTAGTATTTTGATTTTTTTTTTTCAAGAGATGCTCTCGAAGTGGATCTTAGTCATGTTTCTAACCTTAGGAATCTCATGGTCTTTCTTAGAGTTAGGCTGGGGGTTGAGCCTGATGGTTGTGGCAGTGTGTAGGTGTCACAGTCACAGGTCATTCGACCGGCCCTTTAGCTGTTAATTAGGGCAAGAAGAATGTGCTTTGCTGCCTGTCAGATATTCTTGAAGTCCTCTCCTAATAGCCTGCAAAATGCTCTTTAATTTCCTGCATTCCCAAAATTGCATTGTAAGACTAAAGTGCTCCTTTCTGCCTTCTTTCCAAGGAGGCAGCTGTGCAAAACTGCAAACCGTGACGTATGGGTATCCATGTGTGTGTTTGTACAAATGCACACAGCTGGTGCAATTACGACAAACTTGTGCTCTGAGGCTGACTGGGACTGGCTCTTCTTCCTTCAGGAAGTTTGCTCCGAGATGTTCGGTGTGTAAGGAGCCCATCATGCCAGCCCCAGGACAAGAGGAGACCGTACGCATTGTCGCCTTGGATCGTGACTTCCATGTCCAGTGCTACCGGTGTGAGGTCAGTATTCTAATCACGTGAAGGACGGAAAGCGAAGGTTGGCTTCATTTCATCTCTGCCGCATGTTATACACACGACAGGCATACCCTGTTGTAACACTGGCTCTACAGTCCAATTACTTCGTTGACTTCAGCATGCAAGGAATTTTTCCTCATTTATATCAGTGCAAATGAGAAGAAAAGCAGGTCCCTTCTTTACAGCAGGTTCATTAGGAGAGCAAGAGAATGTGACTCAGGCAATTAGGGCTTAATATTTGAGAACATCATAAATTACAGCTTGGACACAAATGTTGCTCATGTTTATGTTCTTAAAATGAAAGCTACTGCATGTTAGAATTTGAGCAAGATTGTACAGGAAACTCAACATATGGCTCTGGGTTGAAGAATTTTAATGGACACATAAACATGATAATTCTTGTTTTGTGCAATGCTTTTTGTGCTACTTTCCTGTGCAGTTTCATTATGCACTTTGTGTAATTTTGATGGTAAGAGTCTGAAGACAGAGAAGAAAAATCACCTTAAAGCAATTAACATGTGGGAACAGCTGTGTTAGGGAACCTTCAAGAATTCTTCAATGCAAGCGTTACTTGTTGGATAATACATCAGCCAGTTGGCAGGGTAAGAAAATGACACCAAATGTATTTCTTTTTGCAGTTTCAGGTTTTAATAACTTTAACTGGAAAGAAGGATGGACTAAGGCTTAAAAGTTTAGGCTGAGACTTGAGGCATCTGGTTCACTTCTCAATCTGACTTCGGCTTTCAGCCCGTTACTTAGGCCCAGCTTTTTTTAAAGACGGTGGAGCATTCCTACACTAAATTTTGTCATACAGCATGTCCCCACGCTGGCTGCTGAGATAGCTAGGCTGCACACACGGGAATGTCAGGAGTAGGTGCAGTGGAGAGCACAGGACACAGACACTCCCTTGGCCTTGATCTCCACGTGCCTCAACTGTCTCAAAAGGAACAAGAAGGATATTCCCCTTTCCACCCATTGCTTGCCAGGTGTATTTACACACGCAGATCTCTGATGACCTCTGAGCAAGCCATAATCCCCTCGCCACCGCTCCGTTAGCAGTCTCTGGCCAACTCATTGTGTGATCACACAGCGACAGATAATTCCCAGCTTGCCTAGCCGCTGTCCTCAGCCTTATATACTTAGAAGCTGAGGTCTCTGGAACAGGTTTGGGGCCTTTTAGTGGGGTTTCCATGTGCCTGTCTCAGTGACATCCTTCTTCCAGGCACAGCCTTTCGGGCCAGTTGCAGTACAAACACAGGTAAGGGCAGACAGGCAGGGGTGCGTGCTTAGCTGTCACCCCTGGAACAGATGCTATGGCTTTGTGGCATTAACTCTTCCAAAGGAGATGAACTGTAGTCAGATCTTAGTACCAAACTTCCTTCCCAGTGATGCTTTATTTTTATTTTTATCCTTTTTTTTGCATTAATAAATATGTGCTAAAGTTTGATGTTTTCTCCAATGCTGAAGACCTTTCCTTCCTCAGAAATGTGAAGGGAATAATCTCCTTTTATTTTCAATTGGATTAAATTCAGCAGAGAGCTTGGGAACCCATCTTCTCTGCAGCGTTGTCTCTTATCAGGAAATGGCTTAATCATGAAAGATATCACGTCCCTCAGCTTCGTGCTTTACGCTGACTCAGGCTGGATCCTGTTACAAGGCAGAGAGTGAGGAGAGAGTTTCTTCGACTAATAGATTCTTCGGGTAATCTTGTTCTTCTTTCTTATTTACTTTGCTCTTTCTGTGTGGTTATTTCCTAGGACTGTGGCGGCCTCCTGTCTGAAGGGGACAATCAGGGCTGTTACCCTCTGGACGGGCACATCCTTTGCAAGACCTGCAACTCTGCTCGGATCCAGGCTCTGACTGCCAAGGCCAGCACTGATCTCTGAGTATCAACTGTGACCCTATCCAGGATGCCCGTTGGGGGATAATTGCACAAGCTTTGCATTATTTCTTTCCAGCCTAGGGTCTGAATCTCTGGTTTTTTTTGTTTTTGTTTTTTTTTTAAAAGTAAAACTGGAAGGCCTTGGAACAAGAGGGCATTTTGAGAGGCCATGTTCAGACTGCCTGTGACAGGCACCTGATTTAGATGTGGCTTTTCAGGAGGGCAGCGAGTGAGTCAGCCAACCTGCGCTCTCTGCAGCTGATGGAGATCAGTGGTCACAGCACCTGAGTTATGTGCCTGTAGAAGGAGATCTGAACATGGTCCTGACGATACCTCTGTGTCCAATACTCCTAAGAAGTACATGAGGGTTGAAGGTGAAAAATGACTGAGCTAGTTCTTTCTCCCAAGTTATTTTGAGAACCTGACCAGCTCTCATTGAAGTCATGGGGAGCTTCCCTTTGCCTTTAATAGGATCTGGATCACCAGCAGAAGCAGCTCCACTGCCCTAGAAGGTGTGAGAGCAGACACAGCGCTCTTCTCATCACAACACAAACGATGCAGCTTCAGCTGTGCTGCACCTGAGAGTGCAGAGGTGACCTTGTATCCTTGGACACAGAGTGGTTTTCTCTATCTTTTGTCTTGGGCCCTTACTTGTCTCCATTCCCTTCCAGTTCAATAGGGTTTTTTTCTTTTTTTCTTCTGAAATTATATTTTGCTATTGCATAAATTTATTCAGTAGTGATGCTTCCAATTCACAAGATATGAGCAATCACAGGAAGACGTGAGCTTGCACACACTGTACACTACACACACACACACACAGCGTACCTTTGATTTACCAGAAGTATAAGCCAATCGTGTCCGTTGAGAAAGGTCTTTTAAGGATGTGGGGCTGGAAACACATTTTTAAAATCCCAGTGGTTAAAAAAAAAAAATAATTTACTTCCTAGAACTGCAGTGCAAAGCGATGCTCAAAAAAAAATCTTCTGCCACTCTCTCACATACCCCATCCTGGTGGGACCGCTGGCAGGGTTGGTTTCTGGGTGACATTTAAGCAATAGAGTCTTGTTCCATCTCCTGTTTATTGCAATGGGAGGATTTTCCTTCAGCTCTAACAGGGATTGAATCAGGCCTTGGGATATACATGTCTCTGATGTTCATGTGCGTGATCTGGAGTTCTCATTTAAAAAATTAAGGATCTTGCTTCAGCAAAAAGGATCCTCCTAAATATGTGCTGCTGTTCAGATTTTATCTTGAGAAAGCTAAAGGAGGTATTAAACCCTTCTCTATGCCATTCCAAAAAGTAAGCATTTTTTTCCTCTTTCATTTTCATCCCAGCCACTTGTAAGTTCTCTCTGGTGAAGTGTCACTGCAGAAGAGTGCTGGGCCAGCAGCAGCATTTTCATCTTCAGTCCAGAATCAATACATGTGCCAAGGTAAATAAAAGCTGGGCACAGATAATTTTTTTTTTCAGGTTGGTGGGTTTTTCTTTTTAGTTTGGTTAATTAAAAAAAAAAAAATTTAGAAATCCACAGCACTCTGAGTAGCTATAATATTCTTGTTCATGAAACCCATAATAACTAAGGTGCAAATTACATAGTGAGGGAGTAATTTTCATATCACTGAATTGACATTAATATCTTATTTGCAGATGTAATCAAAGAAAATACCTTTCTTTGCACTTAACAAATTAAGAAGCAGAACTGAAACAGTTGCAGGCTGATTGACCACATAAGTGACAAACTGGCATTTTGCAAGAGTAAGTTGTAAGGATTTCTTTCAAGCACCCACTGAAAAACAATAAGAATGTGGCGCTTTTATCTTGATGCTCTAAAACAGAAGCTTGATATAATTATACCCACTAATGCTGAAAAGAAAAGTTAGATGAGCTAGACCAATAGGAAACAAAGAAGAAAGACTGAGATACTCACTGCAGTTCCTGCAAATGGTGCGTTTCCTTTCAGTCTAGCACTAACCTTTATGGAAGAGCACTGTGAAATTTAATAGCTTTACCTGTATGCAGTAAATTCAAACACAGAAATACCAGCCTGAAACCTCTGTTCCTTACGTGGTTTCTCTGTTGGCATACTCCACCCGTGTCAGGGAAGATTCCCAAAATTCACAGCTCGGAATGAATCCTTCTTTGTAGAAGGGTGGCATCATTAAGCAAAAGAAATCGTTCTCCACCATAGTGGCTGTGCTGAAGCAGTTTGCCTTTTTATACTAGATTTCTTCCCTGGCCTTCAAGAATTTTAGTGCCTCAGACGTAAACAGATTTTTGTGCACCCTGACTCCTGCCAGATTCCATCTGGGCTCCTGCTCCCTGAACCGTGGCACGTAAGGTACCTCTGAGCTCGCTTCTTGACATGCAGTCTGCACCACCACCAGGCAAAAAACCCTCACAACTATTGAGCAAATCCAGTTTGAACCAACCCTACAAAAACACAGGAAGTCACAGCTGGGATTGCTGACACCGTTGTATCCCAGTGGAGGATTTGACATCTCCGCAAGCATAGGGGAGGACGCGATGCGCTCGGGTGCAGAATGAGCCATTCGTCAGGCAGCAAACGTAGCTCTGAGCTTCCTTCTCCCTGTTAGTGTTAAATCAAGTGGCTGGTGAGATTCTCCTGAATAACACTGGGGTAGCTGATGAAGATGAGCTCTTGTGCCTTCTTGTGGAATGTGACATAGACTAAGGAGGACCAAAGTCCAGAGCCTTTGGGCTTTTTCTGGCCGTGCCATAGGCTGGACTTGGAGCAAGTCAAATGGCTTCTTGTCTTCTGCCCTCTGCACAAGAGGGTTTCTTTCCAACTTCCCGGCGACGTTATGGGAATTAAACTAATCACAGATTGGCCCAAACTACTGATTTTTGGAGTTCTGTCTTCTATTTCCAGAAAAGTTTGCTGGTATGTAGGTTTGGGATGTCAGCCCGTTTCAAAGCTGAGGGCCAGCCAGGAGATGTAGATGTGAATCCTCTGTGTTGTTAGGGTGCTGTGGCGAGTTAGGCTGGCGTGCAGGGAGGTGAGAGCCAAACTTTTCAAGTATTAAATACTCCATGGATGGAAGATATTTGACAAAAATGGAGCAGTGTTGACATTTGAGGTACTGTGGTAATTTCTAGACCTTATGCATCTGGGCAAAGGTACTGTAATGCTTTTGTTTTCACCCCTGAAACACCAAAGCCATCTGCCTGTTGGAAGGAGGGAGCATCCAAAACACTCTTCTTTATTTTCTGTAATGTGTGTGGTTTGGCTTCTAAAATGGCTATAAATTTATTCAGAAGATATTGCATAAATGTATATACATCACAGAGGCTCTCATCACCCACATGTGTATGGAAATCTCCCCTCTGATGCTTCAGGATTTAATTAGGAAATGCTGGTGGACTTATCTCAATTGCACTGCAATTAAGAACCACTGGGATATTGCTCCATCACAATATTTGTCACATATTTATAATAGAGCCTGTTTTATCTGTTCCAAAGAAGGAGTCTTTTTGCCAAAGAGACCTTGCTTTTCTAAAGGTGCACTTCTTAGCCATGATAAAAATTCACATCGTCTGTGGCTGTGATAATGTCCAAACTGTTCATTTCAGAATTGGAAGATGACACAAACATTTCTGTTGGAGTCTGCAGAGTTTATGCTCCTTTGGCTTTGTCTAACATTTGTTGGCAAGTAGGGCCTGATCCCATGGTTTCTGTGGCCAGACGGGGTCCAGGAGGGTCCAGGATCAGGTTCTAATTTAGCAAAATATTGAAGTTTCTGACATAAGCCATGTATATGACATAGCCAGGTCTATAGCCATTAATACCAGACTGATTCTGTATCACCCAGTCATACAGATTTGATCAGGGTAGGATGTGGGCACAGTCAAATTCCTGTTAAATTACCCAGAACACATGAAATGGCTCCTGCAACACCCATACGGCAACTACAGGAGGGCACCTGGTGGTTGATCCAATGAGACGTTTGGACAACTGGAGGTTGAGTTATTACAAGATCAGTGCTTTGTGTCAGGTGGCTGTGGCACAAGTAGCCCTACAGCCAGATTTACTGTATCTTTGAACCATGGCTTTAAAACTGTCTACTTAAACTTTCTCCAGAAGATGGGGTTGCCTTGGTTACAGCCCGATCCTTCAGCATATCCCCAAGGCTAACACTAGTATTTTGTGAATGTGATGGTTTTATTGTCGCCTACTTTAATCATTGCCTGAACGTTGCTTTTAAAAACAGAAAGCAGCACCATTGCTTTAGCCTATCAGATAATGCACCTTTAATTTTCTCTTTTGAATAATTGAATTCTTAGATTTTTATCACAGCTACGAAACACTTGGGCAATGACTTAATCTTAGAGGTGTGGGAGTACCAAAGTGTTTATCATCGTGAGCTCTACATAATAGTGTTCAGCCTGACAGCAGGAGTGAGACTTCCATGAGACACAGAGCTTACGCTGACTTTCTGCCTGTCGGCAAAACGTGCCTGAAAAGAACGAGAAAAAAGTGTCTTTTAGAGAAATGGTGGCTGTTGAAGAGAATATGCAACAAATCGTACTGAAACCTCTTTGGACCTCTTACGGCTGCTGCCTGGCCACAGTCAGCCAAGCCTAGCCTAGTTTTGATAAATGCTCGTTCCTTTGGACTTGGAGAAAGTCCAGCCTACATGGGATAACAGGACCCAAGAGAAGGTCCTTGAGGGAAATCCTGTGTCTTTGCCCTCCTTCAGCATCAGAGATAAGTGTTAGACACCTGGTGCCTCAGCTGAATGGCTCAGAAAGGGTTTGGGTTTATAACTGTTGCTGTTGATGGCTGGGTCCAGCAGTTGGTGCATCATGTTGGCATTTGTTCATCAGCTTGGGTTGACTAGACCTTATACAGGCTTTGATACTCTTAAGTCAGGGCTAGCAGAGAGAGATGTGTTGATGAATCTCACGGTGGTGCAGTTCCCATGAGAAAACACCAGTGATGGTAACTGGGGGTTAGTTGCCGAAGGACAGCAGGAACTACTTTGTACTCTCTAGAGGTTAGTGAAGTACAAAATAGGAGAGAGCTGTGAGAACACTATTTCCAGTTAGAGCTGGTCACAATTTTTACACTAAATTATGTGATGTCAGAAGAGACATTTTTTTAAATGAGAAATTCTCTCTTTTTGCAATGTTATCCATAACAGGGGTTGTTTTTTTGCTATTATAACTAAAACCATATTGAATTTTTATCTAAATAAATTTCAGAATTGTTAACAAATATTTTAATTTCTCAAAACCCATGTCTTCTTTCTCAGTTTTTTGTAGCTCTTGGGTTTCTTCTGCTGGTAAATTAAAGTTTGTGTGATGATTTTGAAAACTTCTTTGGATAAAAATTCTATTTAAAAACAAGCACATGTGTTCTTGGGAAATGGTTCAATATTGGACCTAATAAATTAAAAAAAGCTTTGAAACTTTTCACAAGATATTTTCCCCCTATTTTTAACTAGTTTTGCTAATTTTGAAGTCACTGTTTCCTTTGTTAGAACAAACCAAATAATATGACTCTTCTTAAAATAACAGTGTTACTTCTGTTGGGTTCATTTTGTCTGTCCTGTCTTAAAGCCATGGAGTGGCTGGCTATGGGGAGCACCAGGGCTTTTTCTGTGGCAGTTGCAATTTTCTTCTTCAGGTTTTTTTTTTTTTTCCTCCTGAAATTACTGAAGAATATAAGCACATGATGGCAACTGCCATGAAGATCAAGAGATATTGATTGAAGTTCATCTCCACATGCCCTTCTGGGCTTGGGAATGGCATTTCTCCGTAAACATTTCTAGAAATACTGCCTGGCTTCCTCAGCATTTCAGGTTTGAATTTGCAACGGTCGATTGCCCAGCTGGCATTTGAAACATGAGAGAGAATAGACTTTAAACTTGTGGAATTAGAACATTCACCCAGCATCTAAAAATCTAAGAGAAAAACCATAACCTCAGTAGGTGTCCTGGTGGCCGTTGAGGAACAGCTCTCCTTTCAGCCTGGAAATTTCTGCTGGGATCTGAAAAAACGAAGCTCAAACACTTGCAGAGCGCTCTGGCGTATGTGCTCACACGCACACGTGAGGTGCTTGTGGGGCTGCCACTAAGTAGAAACACAGGCTGCAGTTCTGAGTGCTGCTCCTTATACCCCTCTACGTGTTCCCGGTCTCTTTGGCTTCATGTGACATGTGGCAGCAATGGGGTTTAGCACTGGTATCAAGAGCACTCCGTTCAAACTTTTTTTTGAATTTTGCTGTTTGTCCACGTTTCTCATCATACCTAGATTTTTTAAAAAATCAGGAAGGAAGCTGAAGCCCTAGGTGGTGGCATTACCTTTACATTTCACCAGGAACATCACACTTGGGGTGTCTATGTTTTTGTTTCTGCCTCCCTTTGTCCTCAAGCAGCTCTTTTCTCCACTTTTTCCATTTGCTTCATGTGCACTCATCTTTGCAGTGAAGATGGTATGTTACTTACTTCACAGAGGTATTGTGAATCTTAGCTAGGAGTTGGAAAAACTTTTCCAGATCTTTAATCAAGTAGTTTGTGCATCCATAGTATCAGTGGCCTGCCACATGGATATCAAAGAAAATTATTGTAATTATTGCTTTTAAAATGATTATGAAATTGTGCCTTACTTTTTCAGTCGTATTTAACCATGTAATTTAGAACCACATGATTGCAGGGATTTATCATGAAGAAATTTGTTTGAAGGATAGTTTGTTTTTTGAATATTTTTTTTTCTCCAAAACTGAATTTATTAGTTTTTCCTCTTTTATTTTTTCCTCTAGTTTTATTCCTTTAATATGTTTGTGTAAAAGAGCAGCCAGATTTGCATTCGTGAGAGACAGAAGATTTTATTTGGTCTTGTATGTGGAGCTTTCATTTTCTTTTATGTTCCTTCAGGAAAATTCCTCTCTGCCTGATTACTCATACTTAGACGTCTTTAAATGCAGGCTGTCCAGTAAGGGGCTATTTTTTTGTTGTTTAATTTAGTGTGTCGTTTGCTTTGTGGTTTTTTTTTTAATTAACCAGATATCGGCTACTGGGGAGGCATTGCACATTAATGCAGAATGTTAATGTTAATTTTCATAGAAAAGGCAAATTCCGAGTCATTCCCCATCTCCTGTGCAGTTTTGTGACTGTTTTGTGTACAACACTAATATTAAGCCAGACTGTAAAGGCAAACTCCTCGGAGTGACCTACTTCCATTCAGCAGCAAGAATCCTTTGTCAGCTGACTCCTGTTTGTTTGTTCATTTTTAAATGTCGGATTACAGAACGAGCATCTCCTCAAGATGAAAGAAAAGACTGTTTTCATGTGCAGGAAATTTGGGGTTGCAGTAACAGAACATTTTCTTTGTGAATTTGGATGTCATGGTGTTTTAAGCTCTTGCCTGGAGCCTAAATCAATTTGGCCTCTCATCCAGTTCATCTCAGTGGTGCTCCTAAAAGGCTGCAGCCCTGCAAAAGCTCATGCAGCAGTTTTTTGGCTGCCTTCCCTTGCTCCCATTTGGTACATATTTGCGCAATTTAACTGAGCTTTTCTTTCTGCTGAAGGTCAGATGCAAGCGATACGAAACACTAAACTTTATAAACAAGCAAAGGCATTTCAACCACAGCATTTTGGACTAGAATGGATTTTTTAGGTGGCGCACTGTCTGCTGGCCTTTGAAGGGGGGATCCTGAGACTACAGTGGACTGGAACAGGATGCAGAGCCGTGAGCCTTGGGTTTTTTTAATAAACTATTTACTGTAATCCAGCTACACAGTCTCAGCCTCACACTTCAGAAGCAGCTTCCAGCAGCAATGCACGTACGGGCACTTTCCTTCTTGCAGAAAGTGAAACTTTCCCAACCAGAGTAAATTTAACCTATTGCATAAGATGCTGGAAGTTTTTGCTTTTTTTTTTTTCCCTTGGGATTCTCGCTGTAACCTCTATGTGTAGAGGATGAATAGCTTTTCTTTTTCCCCCTCTTTTTTTTTTTTTTTTTTTTGACAAGATTAGATGATGCATATTGATGAGCTAGCATTTCAAAGGTCCACGGGGCTTTGGAACATATTAAGAATCTCTGAAGTTTAATATTCACCATGTTTTAAATATTCAGAAGGAAAAATCTGCATAAAATGGCTTTTGATAGGGGTTCGTTCTTTCTATCTTACGCAAGCGTTTGGGGGATTGTGGCTGTGCCAGTTTTGTTCCAAAGTGTCTTTTGTTTCAGCGTATCAGGACCATTTTGATCCCATTTGTATGCCCAGTGCTTGTCCTGGAGTCTTTATGGTTTCTACTGGAGCTGTACAGCAGGCAGGTGGATGTGACCAAGGCAAAGGCGCAGCTGAGCATCTTAACTCCCGAGTGTCTGCCTGATTGCCCCCCTCCATGTGGCGGCAGGGCGCGTGCAGCCTCTGTCTGCACTTGCTTTTCATGATGCAGGTTGGGATTCAGACCTGGCTGAGACCTTTCTGCAGAGGTGCTCCACACCAGTGGGGATTTCAGAATGGAGAGGGCAAAATCTTGGGTGCAGGAGCAAAGCAAAGTGCCCTGGGGTGCATCGCAGATCTCACAGGGCAGTTCCCTGTCCTTGGGTGTGCCTCTTTGGTAAGAGGAGTGCTTTTAGGAGAAATCCTCCCTTGGGGATGCCCTATTTCCCACGCTGTTGAAAATTGAAGCTTTTAGATGAGGAGGATCAGTTATTGGCTGCAAACATGCAGCTATTTTACTGTATTAACTCTTATTTGCCTTACCCTTGATGTCCCGTGGTACACACCATGGTGTGCAGGACAGCTTCTTTGGTCCTGGCACGCACAGCTGCGACTTTGTGATGCCAGGCCCTGTTGAATCAGCGCCTGGTACTTGTTCTCAGGGCTGCTCTGGCTTGGGCCAAGGGCATCTCGTGCTTCTATGCAAAAGGTGGTGCTTTCAGGTTTTGGCTTGTATGCAGCCCTTTCAAACTCACCTTTCCCCTCTCGTGTATTACCGACAGAAGTAGGATTTTAAATATTTCATAGCATTCTTCTTTCTTCTTCCTTTTGCCAGATGCCTTGAAAACATTGTCAGATTACGATCTGGGTGGGGGTTTTCAGGATCGATTTCCTTTCCTTCTTGATTGCATGGTGTAGGTTTGCAAAGAGGGTTTTTTCCTTTTTTTTTTTTTCTTTTTTTCTTTTTTCGGTCTTACAGAACAGATGCCTTCAGTTGACGCAGAGAAGGATTGACTATGATTAGAGCTAATCCAGGATGGCAGGATTGGACCCCCGCAGTGAAAGCTAGAAAAGTGATTGCGAAAGTATTCCGTTTCTCCTTTATTAATTACACAGGAAGTTTCCACCGAAGGCTCATGTAGCACAACTGGCCTATGTAATAAGTAGCAGGGCCTGTAATTACAGTCTGTCTTCTGATCCTATCTGTGCTCTGGCTTTCTAGGCACCGCAGTTCTATTTACATCTGTGTCTTTGGCACCTTTTAAATTTTTGATTGGTCACGAAGGGAAGAAGAGCATGAGCCGTGAGCCCTGGGGAGGTGCAGCGAGTCTAAACGAGGGAGATCTCCTCTTTCTCGGGTATCTGTTGGATTTGGGACACAGAACGGAGCAGGAGGAACAGGGGGGATCCTACCAGCCGGGCAGCAGAGCGGGCTGCGTGCCAGCGGAGTATCTTTCAAGATCTTGGAGTCTTTGTAGGACGAGAAATTTGAACCTTTTACAGGTCTTAACTAGCGTATTATCCTGCGAGGGAGTTCATAGATCAGCATTTCTTTGCTCAGAGCAGTTTCTATAGGATTTGACCTTTCTTTTCTGTAAGGTTCAGGGTTTTCTGGTTGCAAAGAGATCCTTCGGCATACGGCATGAGGAGGGAGATGGCTTTTGGCATCATGCAGAGAAGCTGGGCTACAAATCCTGGTATCAATGTAAAGTAAAAGTAACATGAGTGGAAGGGGGAAGGCAGTGATTTATACATGGTTCAGTACCAGGTTCACCAGCTCTGAGCAGCTGCAAGCGCAGCCTGGGGCAGATCAGCTCACTGGGGTGTCGATGCAGAGACCTGGCAGGGAGTCAACGGGCTCCTCTGGAAGTGGTTGGTGCTGGTCCCTCCGGCAGTTATCTCTGGTCTCTTTTGAAACGTGCACTAAAGTTAGGGTAGAACTACAGAATGGTGCCCCTCAGCCTTTTTCTTCAAGGCGTACTCCCACTGCTATATTGGATCAAGAGGAACGAAAGCCATTGTGCAAATACTATATGCAAAAAAAAAAAAAATTAACAATCCACTACAGCTACTTTTAATGTCCCTTAAACTGTTATGCAAATTTTCCCTTTTCTGCACCTTGTGCTGTTATTTAATTATTTTCAGGTCTGACTTCTGTTAAAAAAAAAAAAAACCTCAATTATTTTTTGAATTTTTTTCTAACTCTACTTCTAAGAAAGTTGATGCTTTAAAGGAAAAAAAACCCTTACTTTCAAACATGGGTTTTTTAGGCTTCGAAATTAATAATTTCTACACCTGACCCAGTTCCTGCAGCTGCCAAAAATGAAAAGAGAAAGCTATTTAAATTTCTCATAGAACCATTTATCTCTTAAAATATGCCAAGGCAATTTGAGGTGGGGGTGGAGACTCAGCTATTTATCTCAGCAGCTTGATTTTTCTCTTTATGTTCCTAACTGTCAGGGGGAAAAAAAAAAAATGGTAGGAAGCTATTCTTGGGCTATTATTGATGTATTGTGTTGCCATTATGCAGGATGTCTGCTTTGCTATATACGGAAGGACATTAATAATAGCCATCTCCCCTGCCCCCACCCTCAGTTCCTCTTTGGGAAGATACGGTTTAAACTGGAGCATCTGCCGTGTTCAAATTGCTGCTCCCTCCTCCCCTTCCCCCAATTCATCCCCAAACTAGTTTTGGGAACAGGGCTGAGGGAATAAGGAGACAGGTTATATTTGCCGTTTTCCTGCCTTCTTGTGTGGTTGCTCCAGGCAAGTCATTTCCATGCCATGTACCTGTCTACCCTCTTCCTGTGGATTGCCCCTCCTTTTAAGTTCATCAGTGCAAAAAAAAAAGAAAATCCCTTTCTTGCTGTCCTTTTCTCACAGGGGCTGGCTGGCAGAACGGGCTTAGCAACAGACCTCTGATTTGTTATCACCCAGAAATGTTGGTTTCTTCATTATTTCCCATAAGTAGGAAAATGTATTCCTGTTCCCATCCCTCCTACCCCAGGTTTCAAACATTGTTATGAAACTTTAAAGGGTCCGTCTGCTTGCTGAAAGACTTGTATGCTTGTTTTATTTTTGGAAGCAGAGTGTACAGTGAACAGGAATAGTTTGATGTTTAAAAAATAGCCCCACTTCAGCATTCCCCTGAAGTGCGGGAAGTCCTGTCTCCGCAGGTCTGTGCCAGCAGCGTGACAGCCCAGAGAGCAAAGCCGACTTGAATAGGAAAAAGAACTGGCCTGCCCCGTTTCATCTGTGAGAAGAGAGAGGTGAAAACAAGAAACATGGCAAAAAAAAGGGCACAATTGCACGGGTCTTTTTTAGTTTGGGTTTTTTTTATGTCTGTTCCTACATCTAATGCTGATTTTGTTCCATAGAAGCTTTGCTTATTCAGCATTTCTGATAGTTCAGGTCCATGTGTTTTCTTATGGGGTCATTATTTTTATTCGTCGTTTGTTGTGCCCTGGTCTTTCTCGGGTCCCTATATAGTATGGTGATATTTTGGTTTGGGCACTGAATTAGAGGTAGGAGCTCTGTCTAGGAAAGCTCATCTAGAGTTTAGGACCAGAAAATGCAATGAGAATATTTTCCAGTTCTGATATAGGGAGGTTTCCCAAATATGAATTCTAGATGGGAGGAATGCCTTCATTTGGGAAAGTGTTCTGATTTCAACATAGAATCATAGAATCACTAAGGTTGGAAAAGACCTCAAGGATCATCAAGTCCAACCATCAACCCAACACCACCCAACCCACTAACCCATGTCCCTCAGCACCACATCTACACGTTTCTTGACCCCCTCCAGGGATGGTGACTCCACCACTGCCCTGGGCAGCCTGTTCCAATGCCTGATCACTCTTGCAGTGAAGAAATTTTTTCTAATATCCAGCCTAAGCCTCCCCTGGCGCAACTTGAGGCATGAGAGGGAGAAGGCCATTCGGTGTAGTTTCTTGTTGCTTTTATTGTCTTCCTTGGTGATGGCCAAGAAGAAAAATGCCACCCTCTGAAGTGTTCCCAGAGCCAGAGCCCAGCACCTCCTCTGCAGATGTTGGCTCCAGCTCACCACGCTCCTGCAGCATGAGGGCAAGGAAGACCTGCTACCGAAGCATGGTCCTCCTCATCCTCTCCAGAGTCCCAGCTGCTCCCTGTGCTGAGTCTGTGTCCAGCCTAGGGCTTGATCTTGCCTTCCTAGTGCAAGTATTTTCCCAGAAACGGGTGTTTTCTCTCTGCCGTTAGCTATGGGTCTGTGTGCAATGATGAGGATTTGCAGGGAGGGAGGAGAAGATCCTGTTCCAATTAGGCTGCCTTTGTGCTAACGTTTCATTCAGGGCTGGATGAGATGAGAGCAGTTTGCACTGAAATGCACAGCCGGAGGTTGTGGTTTGCGTTTCAACTGTGTTGAGATGGTACCCATTGAAAATACAGAACTGGGGCACTTTTACATCTGCCAGTGCTTTACTGACAGCTCTCTACGGGTTAGAAACTCATTTTGGTTTGGCAAATGAACATTTTCTGCCTTGTCCCCAGATCTAGTTCTTTGCTTCATCCACCTAAATAGTAGTATTTCTAATGAGCCTAATGCCTAAGTAGCTGAGCACCTGACAAGCATCTAAGCAGAACACCCAGCAAGGAGCAGAGCAGGCTATTAATGCCTTTACAAAAAGCATATTCCACTTCCTTCACTATGTGCCTTTTCAGAGACCTGCAGTGCTCCTTTATGGGCAGCAGAGAGATAGCCCTAGTGCCAAACAGGAATGGGAACTACAAAAATGATGGAGAACAGAAGCAAGAGGTTAATTTTGAGCATCTGTTCTCCATTGGGGTAAGCAAAGCAATAGCTTTATCCCATCAGCACTGCTTGTCATCTTGCTCAACACACCTCATTGTCTGGTAGGCAGCTGTTCAGTACCGGAGGTACTTGGGTGGATCTTCTCAAACGTCTCTGTCTTATCAGTACTTGAGAGTTATTTGTATCTGGAGATTTTATTCGCTTGCTGTTGTCTCTTGTAAGCTCTCCATTATTCATTTTTTCTATAAAGTTAGAACAGAAAATTTGAAGGTGAACCAAAGGCTGGGGGTTTGATTGGTGCTACTGTATTAAAAAGGCTGATGTGCTCTCACTTTAAATCCCAAAAATCATGTTTTAGGAAACTTTTCCGAGCTGTTCCCTCAGAGAGGAAATGCAAGGTTTATTGGAAAGGCAGCAAAGGGAAAGGTTTGATGTTTTGATGTTCAGTACGGCACCGTTGTGACCTCCTCTGCTGTCCCTCCGGAGAGTGAGGACTGAGTGTTGGTAGAGGTATGGGCAAAGTTATGCTTGAACTTTCTTCTCATCATCTTGCTAGATAGGATCTGCCTTTGTGAGACTTCAGCTTCCTTAAGGATCTTATAATTTCCCATGACACGGCTTTTGTTTTGGACCATCAGAGAGGCTGGAGGGTCCAGTGCCTTCCCTCCAGTTGGTCAAACAAGAGACCAGAAGTACTAATTCTGCAGTTCTGGTACCAGCACTTTCCAGCTCAGAACAAACAGCGGAGGTTTGGTGTGTTTCAGAGCCTAATCTTTACGCTGGCTTTACCTGTGGGCTGATACCGGGGGGTCTGAACCACACACGGGTCATTCCAGAAGGATTCCTCTTGGCTGAATGTCTCATGGCAAACTCCCTGAGGGCTGGGAGGTTGGCTTAGCTCTTCCAAACTGCAAGGAGGGAGTACCCCCAGGAATGTATTTGTCCTACGTAGCTGCTATGCGTTGGCCTGACCCTGCCGACTGCAGACCTGTCTGCTCTAGGGTTGACCACAATGGTGTTTACTGGATGTGCAGGAACTCAAGGTGGGTGACCAGGCCACCTTGAGGTGGTATTTCAGCTTCATGGTAGCTGTTGGTTTAGCCCTTGAGATAAGGTTTTGCATCGTTCCGTTGTTGCAGTTGGGAAGGGAGCGTGACTGGCCACGCTTCTCGTCCTGTGCCAGCAGACAGAGGCTCTCAGTGGTGTGGGAAGCGTCTTCCTTTTAAATGTGAATCACTAGCCTGGGTAACTGGGCGAGAAAGGGGCACAAGGAGGCATTCCCTGATGCCTTCTGCTGCACACTCCATGCCCTCTGATCCTAATGAAGTAACATTACTTGAGCTTTTAGGACTGGTCTCCTATCTGGCAGATCTTGGGGGTACCAGAGTTTTACCCCTTGCTGAGCACAAGCACTACCCAGGTCTGGGAGGGAATCACTAGCCTGGGTAACTGGGCGAGAAAGGGGCACAAGGAGGCATTCCCTGATGCCTTCTGCTGCACACTCCATGCCCTCTGATCCTAATGAAGTAACATTACTTGAGCTTTTAGGACTGGTCTCCTATCTGGCAGATCTTGGGGGTACCAGAGTTTTACCCCTTGCTGAGCACAAGCACTCCCCAGGTCTGGGAGGGTCCCGATCCTCCTGCCGTTGGAGTTTTCCCAAATCCTGCGAGTTGCTGAGTTGCACCTCCTGTGAGCTGCTGAGTAGCCTCCCTTCTCGCTGAACCCATCGGGCCGCTTGTCTCCTTCATTCACTACTTCCACAGGGCTTGGAGGGCACTCAGGAAATGCAATCAGCACCTTACAGGATTGGTCCGCTAGGTAATATATGAAGTTTTTTTCTCTGGTAACTTGTGTGCATGAATTGAGACCCACTTATTCCAGTTTGTTCTGAGGACAGATGGAGCACATACACATTTTCTATATTTATAAATATAT